>NW_027069235.1:0-79479 GCF_037157495.1 Lathamus discolor | reverse complement strand
TTTGCACATCTCTAACCTGCTTTAAAGCCTTTTTGGCCATTTCTATCCCAGTTTTTGCATATCTCTAACCCTTTTTAAGCCTTTTTTGGCTATACCTTAACCATTTTTGCCCTCCTTCAACTCTTATTAAGCTTTTTTTTTCTTCAGTTTCTAACACAGTTTCTCCCAATTATTACCCGCTTTAATCCATTTTAGGCCATTTCTAACCCACTTTTACACATCTCTAACCTGCTTTAAAGCATTTTTGGCCATTTCCAACCATTTTTGGCACATCTATAAGCCCTTTTAAGCCATTTTTTGCCATTTCTAACCCATTTTTGCACATCTCTAACCCTTTTAAAGCCATTTTTGCCTCTTTCTACACGATGTTTTCTCGCTCTCAACCCGTTTTAAGCCATTTTTAGTTCTTTTCTAACTCATTTTTTGCCTGGTTCTCACACGATTTAAACCGTTTTCGGCTATATCTAACCCATTTTTGCTCACTCCTAACGCATTTTAAGCCATTTTTCACCATTTCTGTCCCAATTTAAACCTTTTGGGCCATTTCTAGCACAGTTTTGCAAACTTCTAACCCATTTTAAGCAATTTTTGGCCATTCCTACCCCAGTTTTACCCCTATCTAACCACCTTTAAGCCGCTTTTGGCCATTTATAACCCATTTTTCCTCAGCTCTAACCCTTTTTAAGCCTTTTTTTTGCTCTACCTGAACGATTTTTGCCAACTTTCCACTCGTTTGAAGGTTTTTTCTCTTCCCTTTCTAACCAAGTTTTCCCCATTTCTTACCTGCTTTAACCCATTTTTGCCGTTTCTAACCATTGCACACACATCTCTAACCTGCTTTAAAGCCTTTTTGGCCATTTCTAACCCGCTTTTGGCCAACTTAGGCCATTTCTAACCCGTTTTCGCACATCTCTACCCGCTTTAAAGCTTTTTTGGCCGTTTCTAACCCGTTTTAAGCCAGCTTTGGTCATTTCTGACCCATTTTTGCACATCTCTAACCTTTTTTAAGCCGGTTTTGGCTATTTCTCACTCATCTCTGCTTACCTCTAACCCTTTTTAAACCGGTTTTGGCCATTTCTAATCCAATTTTTGAACATTTCTAACCCGTTTTAAATCATTTTTGGCCATTTCTATCCCATTTTTGCGTGTCTAGAACCCTTTTAATGCATTTTTGACTCATTCTAAACCATTTTTGCCCACTTTCCACCCGTTTTAAGCTAGTTTTTTTTTCTGTTTCTAACCCAGTTTTCCCCATTTCTTTACCCACTTGAATCCATTTTTGGCCATTTCTAGCCCATTTTTGCACATCTCTAACCTGCTTTAAAGCAGTTTTGGCCATTTCTAACCATTTCTGGCACATCTCTAACCTCTTTTAAGCCATTCTTTGCCATTTCTAACCCATTTCTGCTCATCTCTAGCCCTTTTAAAGACACGTTTGGGTCTTTCTACACCATTTTTTCTGACTTTCAACCTGGTTTAAGCCATTTTTCTTTCCTTTTCTAACTCATTTTTTGCCCATTGCTCACACGATTTAAACCATTTTTGGGTTTATCTAAACCATTTTTACACACTTCTAACACATTTTAAGCCATTTTTCACTATTTCTATCCCATTTTAAGGCGTTTTTGGCCATTTGTAACCCATTTTTGCATACATCTAACCCTTTTAAAGCCGTTTTTGGCTCTTTCTAAAACACTTTCTTCTGCATTCAACTAATTATAAGCATTTTTTTTTCTTTTCTGACCCATTTTTGGCCCAGTTCTCACACGTTTTATGCCATTTTCGGCTACATCTAACCCTTTTTTACCCACTACTAACCCATTTTAACCCTTTTTTGGCTATATCTAACCCATTTTAAGCTATTTTTGGCCATTTCTAACCCTTTTTTGCTCATCTCTAGCCCCTTTTAAGCCAATTTTGGCTTTTTCTAAACCGTTCTCGCATACCTCTAACCCTTTTAAGCCGGTTTTGGCCATTTCTAATGCATTTTTTGTCCATTTTTGAGGCTTTTTAAATAAATTTTGGCCATTTCTATTCCATTTTTGCAAATCTCTAACCCTTTTAAAGCCATTTTTGGTTCTTTCTAAACCATTTCTCCCCACTTTCAACACGGTTTATGCTATTTTTTTTTTTCCGTTTCTAACCCAGTTTTCTGCATTTCTCACCATCTTTAATCCATTTTTTGCCACTTCTAACCATTTTTTTTTTTTTTTTTTTTTACACATCTCTTACCTGCTTTAAAGCCTTTTTGGCCATTCTACCATTTTGGCCATTCTTAACCTGTTTTATGCCATTCTTGGCCATTTCTAACTCATTTTTGCACATCTCTAACCCCTTTTAAGCTAATTTTGGCCATTTCTTATCCATTTTTTATCCATTTCTAACCCATTTTTCTCCATTTCTAACACATTTTAAAGAGTTTTTGGCCATTTCTATCCCATTTTTGCACATCTCTAATCCTATTTAAGCCTTTTTGGGCTATATCTTCACCATTTTTTCCCTCATTCAAAACTTTTTATGCTTTTTTTTCTGTTTCTAATGCAGTTTTTCCCATTTCTCTCCCTGCTTTAATCCTTTTTTGGCCATTTCTGACCAGTTTTTGCACATCTCTAACCTGCTTTAAAGCCTTTTTGGCCATTTCTATCCCAGTTTTTGCATATCTCTTACCCTTTTTAAGCCTTTTTTGGCTATACCTTAACCATTTTTGCCCTCCTTCAACTCTTATTAAGCTTTTTTTTTCTTCTGTTTCTAACACAGTTTCTCCCAATTATTACCCGCTTTAATCCATTTTAGGCCATTTCTAACCCACTTTTACACATCTCTAACCTGCTTTAAAGCATTTTTGGCCATTTCCAACCATTTTTGGCACATCTATAAGCCCTTTTAAGCCATTTTTTGCCATTTCTAACCCATTTTTGCACATCTCTAACCCTTTTAAAGCCATTTTTGCCTCTTTCTACACGATGTTTTCTCGCTCTCAACCCGTTTTAAGCCATTTTTAGTTCTTTTCTAACTCATTTTTTGCCTGTTTCTCACACGATTTAAACCGTTTTCGGCTATATCTAACCCATTTTTGCTCACTCCTAACGCATTTTAAGCCATTTTTCACCATTTCTGTCCCAATTTAAACCTTTTGGGCCATTTCTAGCACAGTTTTGCAAACTTCTAACCCATTTTAAGCAATTTTTGGCCATTCCTACCCCAGTTTTACCCCTATCTAACCACCTTTAAGCCGCTTTTTGGCCATTTATAACCCATTTTTCCTCAAAATGACACATTGCTGTCACTCCTCACTTCATCTCCTAATAGTCCCTTTGAATCCAGGTTTCTCGCGCCCTCTCTCGTTTGAACAGCAGCAGTGACAGGTGAACACGAGCTCTTGGCCTCTGCTCCCACAGCCGAAGAGCCAGGAGTGAAAGCTCCGGCTGGGCATCTTCAGCAACTAGTCAGCTTTGCAACTGTGACACATATATTGCTGTTGCTCCTCACTTCCAACCTCAAAGTCCAATTGAATCCAAAATCTCTGGGCCCTTTCTCTGCTGGGCAGCAGCAGAGAGAGTAGAGCCGGAACGTTTTGTCCCTGCTAAAAGAGCAGAAGAGCCAGGACAAAATGTTCCTGCAGATCATCTTCAGCGCACAGCGAGCTTTGCAACTCTGCAACACGCATTGCTGTCACTCCTCCCTTTCCTGCCTGAAAGACCAACTGAATCCACCATCTCTGTGCCCGCTCTCTGCTGAGCAGCAACAGAGAGAGTAGAGCAGGAATGTTTAGACTGGACTAAAACAGCAGAAGCGCCTTGCAAAAAAGCTCCTGCTGATCATGTTTAGCACACAGCGAGCTTTAAACTGTGACACAAACATTGCTGTCACTCCTCACTTTATCTCCTAAAAGTGCATTTGAATCCAACGTTTCTGGTGCGCTCTCTCGTTTCGAGAGGAGTTGTGACAGGGGAGGACGAGCGCTTGGACTCTAATCCCACAGCCGAAGGGCCAGCAGGGAAACTCCTGCTGGGCATCTTCAGCACACAGTGAGCTTTGCAACGCTGAAACACACATTGCTGTCACTCCTCACTTCATCTCCTAATAGTCCCTTTGAATCCATGGTCTCTCGCGCCCTCTCTCGTTTGAACAGCAGCAGTGACAGGTGAACACGAGCTCTTGGCCTCTGCTCCCACAGCCGAAGAGCCAGGAGTGAAAGGTCCGGCTGGGCTTTTTCAGCAATTAGTCAGCTTTGCAACTGTGACACATATATTGCGGTTGCTCCTCACTTTCCTACCTCAAAGTCCAATTGAATCCAAAATCTCTTCTGTGCCCTTTCTCAGGTGGGCAGCAGCAGAGAGAGTAGAGCAGGAACGTTTTGTCCCTGCTAAAAGAGCAGAAGAGCCAGGACAAAATGTTCCTGCAGATCATCTTCAGCGCACAGCGAGCTTTGCAACTCTGCAACACGCATTGCTGTCACTCCTCCCTTTCCTGCCTGAAAGACCAACTGAATCCACCATCTCTGTGCCCGCTCTCTGCTGAGCAGCAACAGAGAGAGTAGAGCAGGAATGTTTAGACTGGACTAAAACAGCAGAAGCGCCTTGCAAAAAAGCTCCTGCTGATCATGTTTAGCACACAGTGAGCTTTAAACTGTGACACAAACATTGCTGTCACTCTTCACTCTTTCTCCTAAAAGTGCATTTGAATCCAACGTTTCTGGTGCGCTCTCATCGTTTCGAGAGGAGTTGTGACAGGGGAGGACGAGCGCTTGGACTCTAATCCCACAGCCGAAGGGCCAGCAGGGAACTCCTGCTGGGCATCTTCAGCACACAGTGAGCTTTGCAACTCTGAAACACACATTGCTGTCACCTCTCACTTTCCTACCTGAAAGTCCAATTGAATCCTACATCTCCTGTGCTTGCTCTTTGTGAGCAGTAGCAGAATATAGCACTTACGTTGGACTCTGCTGAAACAGCAGAAGAGACAGTCCAGAAGTTCCCACTGATCATCTTCAGCGCACAGTGAGCTTTGCAACGCTGAAACACACATTGCTGTCACTCCTCACTTCATCTCCTAATAGTCCCTTTGAATCCATGGTCTCTCGCGCCCTCTCTCGTTTGAACAGCAGCAGTGACAGGTGAACACGAGCTCTTGGCCTCTGCTCCCACAGCCGAAGAGCAGGAGTGAAAGCTCGGCTGTGCATCTTCAGCAATTAGTCAGCTTTGCAACTGTGACACATATATTGCGGTTGCTCCTCACTTTCCTACCTCAAAGTCCAATTGAATCCAAAATCTCTGTGCCCTTTCTCTGCTGGCAGCAGCAGAGAGAGTAGAGCAGGAACGTTTTGTCCCTGCTAAAAGAGCAGAAGAGCCAGGACAAAATGTTCCTGCAGATCATCTTCAGCGCACAGCGAGCTTTGCAACTCTGCAACACGCATTGCTGTCACTCCTCCCTTTCCTGCCTGAAAGACCAACTGAATCCACCATCTCTGTGCCCGCTCTCTGCTGAGCAGCAACAGAGAGAGTAGAGCAGGAATGTTTAGACTGGACTAAAACAGCAGAAGCGCCTTGCGAAAAAGCTCCTGCTGATCATGTTTAACACACAGTGAGCTTTAAACTGTGACACAAACATTGCTGTCACTCTTCACTCTTTCTCCTAAAAGTGCATTTGAATCCAACGTTTCTGGTGCGCTCTCTCGTTTCGAGAGGAGTTGTGACAGGGGAGGACGAGCGCTTGGACTCGAATCCCACAGCCGAAGGGCCAGCAGGGAAACTCCTGCTGGGCATCTTCAGCACACAGTGAGCTTTGCAACTCTGCAACACACATTGCTGTCAGTCCTCCCTTTCCTGCCTGAAAGACCAATTGATTCCAACATCTCTGTGCCCGCTCTCTGCTGAGGAGCAACAGAAAGAGAGGAGCAGGAATGTTTAGACTGGGCTAAAACAGCAGAAGTGCCTTGCAAAAAAGCTCCTGCTGATCATGTTTAGCACGCAGCGAGCTTTAAACTGTGACACAAACATTGCTGTCACTCCTCACTTTATCTCCTAAAAGTGCAGTTGAATCCAACGTTTCTGGTGCGCTCTCTTCTTCGAGAGGAGTTGTGACAGGGGAGGACGAGCGCTTGGACTCTAATCCCACAGCCGAAGGGCCAGCAGGGAAACTCCTGCTGGGCATCTTCAGCACACAGTGAGCTTTGCAACTCTGAAACACACATTGCTGTCACCTCTCACTTTCCTACCTCAAAGTCCAATTGAATCCTACATCTCCTGTGCTTGCTCTTTGTGAGCAGTAGCAGAATATAGCACTTACGTTTGGACTCTGCTGAAACAGCAGAAGAGACAGTCCAGAAAGTTCCCACTGGTCATCTTCAGAGCACAGCGATCTTTGCAACTCTGCAACAGACATTGCTGTCACTCCTCCCTTTCCTGCCTGAAAGACCAACTGAATCCACCATCTCTGTGCCCGCTCTCTGCTGAGCAGCAACAGAGAGAGTAGAGCAGGAATGTTGAGACTGTGCTAAAACAGCAGAAGAGCCTTGCAAAAAAGCTCCTGCTGATCATGTTTAGCACACAGCGAGCTTTAAACTGTGACAAACATTGCTGTCACTCCTCACTTTATCTCCTAAAAGTGCACGCTCTCTGTGAGCTGCAGCAAGAGTAAGTAGAGCAGGAACGTTTAGACACTGCTGAAAGAGCAGAAAAGCCAGGACAAAATGTTCCTACAGATCATCTTCAGCGCACAGCGAGCTTTGCAACTCTGCAACATACATTGCTGTCACTCCTCCCTTTCCTGCTGAAAGACCAATTGAATCCAACATCTCTGTGCTCTCTCTCTGCTGAGCAGCAACAGAGAGAGTAGAGCAGCAATGTTTAGACTGTGCTAAAACAGCAGAAGAGCCTTGCGAAAAAGCTCCTGCTGATCATGTTTAGCACACAGTTAGCTTTGCAACTGTGACACACACATTACTGTCACTGGTCACTTTATCTCCTAAAAGTGCATTTGAATCCAACGTTTCTGGGGCCCTCTCTCCTTTCAAGAGCAGTTGTGACAGGGGAGCACGAAGCGCTTGACCTCTAATCCCACAGCCGATGGGCCAGCAGGGAAACTCCGGCTGGGCATCTTCAGCGCACAGTGAGCTTTGAAACTGTGACACACACATTACTGTCACTTTATCTCCTAAAAGTCCATTTGAATGCAACCTTTCCAGTGCCCGCTCTCTCTGAGCAGCAGCACAGTGAGTACAGCAGGAACGTTTAGACTCTGCTGAAAGAGCAGAAGAGCCAGGCCAAAATGTTCCTGCTCATCATCGTCAGCGCACAGCGAGCTTTGCAACTCTGCAACACACATTGCTGTCACTCCTCCCTTTCCTGCCTGAAAGACCAGTTGAATCCAACATCTCTGTGCCAGCTCTCTGCTGAGCAGCAACAGAGAGAGTAGAGCAGCAATGTTTAGACTGTGCTAAAACAGCAGAAGAGCCTTGCGAAAAACCTCCTGCTGGTCATCTATAGCACAGAGTGAGCTTTGCAACTGTGACACAAACATTGCTGTCACTCTTCATTCTTTCTCCAAAAAGACCATTTGAGTACAACCTCTCCAGTGCACGCTCTCTGTGAGATGCAGCAAGAGTAAGTAGAGCAGGAAAGCCAGGCCAAAATGTCCTACAGATCATCTTCAGCGCACAGCGAGCTTTGCAACTCTCCAACATACATTGCTGTCACTCCTCCCTTTCCTGCCTGAAAGACCAATTGAATCCAACATCTCTGTGCTCTCTCTCTGCTGAGCAGCAACAGAGAGAGTACAGCAGCAATGTTTAGACTGTGCTAAAACAGCAGAAGAGCCTTGCGAAAAAGCTCCTGCTGATCATGTTTAGCACACAGTTAGCTTTTCAACTGTGACACAAACATGCTGTCACTGGTCACTTTATCTCCTAAAAGTGCATTTGAATCCAACGTTTCTGGGGCCCTCTCTCCTTTCAAGAGCAGTTGTGACAGGGGAGCACGAAGCGCTTGACCTCTAATCCCACAGCCGATGGCCAGCAGGGAAACTCCGGCTGGGCATCTTCAGCACACAGTGAGCTTTGAAACTGTGTCACACACATTGCTGTCACCCCTCACTTGCCTACCTGAAAGTCCAATTGAATCCTACAACTCCTGTGCTTGCTCTTTGTCAGCAGCAGCAGAATATAGCAGTTACGTTTGGTCTCTGCTGAAACAGCAGAAGAGACATGCACAAAGTTCCTGCTGATCATCTTCAGCACACAGTGAGCTTTGCAACTGTGACACACACATTACTGTCACTTTATCTCCTAAAAGTCCATTTGAATGCAACCTTTCCAGGGCCCGCTCTCTCTGAGCAGCAGCACAGTGAGTAGAGCAGGAACGTTAGACTCTGCTGAAAGAGCAGAAGAGCCAGGCCAAAATGTTCCTGCTCATCATCGTCAGCGCACAGCGAGCTTTGCAACTCTGCAACACACATTGCTGTCACTCCTCCCTTTCCTGCCTGAAAGACCAGTTGAATCCAACATCTCTGTGCCAGCTCTCTGCTGAGCAGCAACAGAGAGAGTAGAGCAGCAATGTTTAGACTGTGCTAAAACAGCAGAAGAGCCTTGCGAAAAACCTCCTGCTGGTCATCTATAGCACACAGTGAGCTTTCAACTGTGACACAAACATTGCTGTCACTCTTCACTCTTTCTCCAAAAAGACCGTTTGAATACAACCTCTCCAGTGCACGACTCTCTGTGAGCTGCAGCAAGAGTAAGTAGAGCAGGAACGTTTAGACACTGCTGAAAGAGCAGAAAAGCCAGGACAAAATGTTCCTACAGATCATCTTCAGCGCACAGCGAGCTTTGCAACTCTGCAACATACATTGCTGTCACTCCTCCCTTTCCTGCCTGAAAGACCAATTGAATCCAACATCTCTGTGCTCTCTCTCTGCTGAGCAGCAACAGAGAGAGTAGAGCAGCAATGTTTAGACTGTGCTAAAACAGCAGAAGAGCCTTGCGAAAAAGCTCCTGCTGATCATGTTTAGCACACAGTTAGCTTTGCAACTGTGACACACACATTACTGTCACTGGTCACTTTATCTCCTAAAAGTGCATTTGAATCCAACGTTTCTGGGGCCCTCTCTCCTTTCAAGAGCAGTTGTGACAGGGGAGCACGAAGCGCTTGACCTCTAATCCCACAGCCGATGGGCCAGCAGGGAAACTCCGGCTGGGCATCTTCAGCGCACAGTGAGCTTTGAAACTGTGACACACACATTACTGTCACTTTATCTCCTAAAAGTCCATTTGAATGCAACCTTTCCAGTGCCCGCTCTCTCTGAGCAGCAGCACAGTGAGTACAGCAGGAACGTTTAGACTCTGCTGAAAGAGCAGAAGAGCCAGGCCAAAATGTTCCTGCTCATCATCGTCAGCGCACAGCGAGCTTTGCAACTCTGCAACACACATTGCTGTCACTCCTCCCTTTCCTGCCTGAAAGACCAGTTGAATCCAACATCTCTGTGCCAGCTCTCTGCTGAGCAGCAACAGAGAGAGTAGAGCAGCAATGTTTAGACTGTGCTAAAACAGCAGAAGAGCCTTGCGAAAAACCTCCTGCTGGTCATCTATAGCACACAGTGAGCTTTGCAACTGTGACACAAACATTGCTGTCACTCTTCACTCTTTCTCCAAAAAGACCGTTTGAATACAACCTCTCCAGTGCACGCTCTCTGTGAGCTGCAGCAAGAGTAAGTAGAGCAGGAAAGTTTAGACACTGCTGAAAGAGCAGAAAAGCCAGGACAAAATGTTCCTACAGATCATCTTCAGCGCACAGCGAGCTTTGCAACTCTGCAACACACATTGCTGTCACTCCTCCCTTTCCTGCCTGAAAGACCAGTTGAATCCAACATCTCTGTGCCAGCTCTCTGCTGAGCAGCAACAGAGAGAGTAGAGCAGCAATGTTTAGACTGTGCTAAAACAGCAGAAGAGCCTTGCGAAAAAGCTCCTGCTGGTCATCTATAGCACACAGTGAGCTTTCCAACTGTGACACAAACATTGCTGTCACTCTTCACTCTTTCTCCAAAAAGACCGTTTGAATACAACCTCTCCAGTGCACGCTCTCTGTGAGCTGCAGCAAGAGTAAGTAGAGCAGGAACGTTTAGACACTGCTGAAAGAGCAGAAAAGCCAGGACAAAATGTTCCTACAGATCATCTTCAGCGCACAGCGAGCTTTGCAACTCTGCAACATACATTGCTGTCACTCCTCCCTTTCCTGCCTGAAAGACCAATTGAATCCAACATCTCTGTGCTCTCTCTCTGCTGAGCAGCAACAGAGAGAGTAGAGCAGCAATGTTTAGACTGTGCTAAAACAGCAGAAGAGCCTTGCGAAAAAGCTCCTGCTGATCATGTTTAGCACACAGTTAGCTTTGCAACTGTGACACACACATTACTGTCACTGGTCACTTTATCTCCTAAAAGTGCATTTGAATCCAACGTTTCTGGGGCCCTCTCTCCTTTCAAGAGCAGTTGTGACAGGGGAGCACGAAGCGCTTGACCTCTAATCCCACAGCCGATGGGCCAGCAGGGAAACTCCGGCTGGCATCTTCAGCGCACAGTGAGCTTTGAAACTGTGACACACACATTACTGTCACTTTATCTCCTAAAAGTCCATTTGAATGCAACCTTTCCAGTGCCCCGCTCTCTCTGAGCAGCAGCACAGTGAGTACAGCAGGAACGTTTAGACTCTGCTGAAAGAGCAGAAGAGCCAGGCCAAAATGTTCCTGCTCATCATCGTCAGCGCACAGCGAGCTTTGCAACTCTGCAACACACATTGCTGTCACTCCTCCCTTTCCTGCCTGAAAGACCAGTTGAATCCAACATCTCTGTGCCAGCTCTCTGCTGAGCAGCAACAGAGAGAGTAGAGCAGCAATGTTTAGACTGTGCTAAAACAGCAGAAGAGCCTTGCGAAAAAACCTCCTGCTGGTCATCTATAGCACAGAGTGAGCTTTGCAACTGTGACACAAACATTGCTGTCACTCTTCACTCTTTCTCCAAAAAGACCGTTTGAATACAACCTCTCCAGTGCACGCTCTCTGTGAGCTGCAGCAAGAGTAAGTAGAGCAGGAAAGTTTAGACACTGCTGAAAGAGCAGAAAAGCCAGGACAAAATGTTCCTACAGATCATCTTCAGCGCACAGCGAGCTTTGCAACTCTGCAACACACATTGCTGTCACTCCCTCCCTTTCCTGCCTGAAAGACCAGTTGAATCCAACATCTCTGTGCCAGCTCTCTGCTGAGCAGCAACAGAGAGAGTAGAGCAGCAATGTTTAGACTGTGCTAAAACAGCAGAAGAGCCTTGCGAAAAAGCTCCTGCTGATCATGTTTAGCACACAGTTAGCTTTTCAACTGTGACACAAACATTGCTGTCACTGGTCACTTTATCTCCTAAAGTGCATTTGAATCCAACGTTTCTGGGCCCTCTCTCCTTTCAAGAGCATTTGTGACAGGGGAGCACGAAGCGCTTGACCTCTAATCCCACAGCCGATGGGCCAGCAGGGAAACTCCGGCTGGGCATCTTCAGCGCACAGTGAGCTTTGAAACTGTGTCACACACATTGCTGTCACCCCTCACTTGCCTACCTGAAAGTCCAATTGAATCCTACAACTCCTGTGCTTGCTCTTTGTCAGCAGCAGCAGAATATAGCAGTTACGTTTGGTCTCTGCTGAAACAGCAGAAGAGACATGCACAAAGTTCCTGCTGATCATCTTCAGCACACAGTGAGCTTTGCAACTGTGACACACACATTACTGTCACTGGTCACTTCATCTCCTAAAAGTCCATTTGAATGCAACCTTTCCAGGGCCCGCTCTCTCTGAGCAGCAGCACAGTGAGTAGAGCAGGAACGTTTAGACTCTGCTGAAAGAGCAGAAGAGCCAGGCCAAAATGTTCCTGCTCATCATCGTCAGCGCACAGCGAGCTTTGCAACTCTGCAACACACATTGCTGTCACTCCTCCCTTTCCTGCCTGAAAGACCAGTTGAATCCAACATCTCTGTGCCAGCTCTCTGCTGAGCAGCAACAGAGAGAGTAGAGCAGCAATGTTTAGACTGTGCTAAAACAGCAGAAGAGCCTTGCGAAAAAGCTCCTGGATTAAAGCGGGTAATAATTGGGAGAAACTATGTTAGAAAAAAAAAAAAGCTTAATAAAAGTTGAAGGAGGGCAAAAATGGTTAAGGTATAGCCAAAAAAAGGCTTAAAAAGGGTTAGAGATATGCAAAAACTGGGATAGAAATGGCCAAAAAGGCTTTAAAGCTGGTTAGAGATGTGCAAAAACTGGTCAGAAATGGCCAAAAATGGATTAAAGCGGAGAGAAATGGGAAAAACTGCATTAGAAACAGAAAAAAAGCATAAAAAGTTTGAATGAGGGAAAAAATGGTGAAGATATATCCCAAAAAGGCTTAAAAAGGATTAGAGATGTGCAAAAATGGGATAGAAATGGCCAAAAACTCTTTAAAACGTGTTAGAAATGGAGAAAAATGGGTTACAAATGGACAAAAAATGGATAAGAAATGGCCAAAAGTAGCTTAAAAGGGGTTAGAGATGTGCAAAAATGAGTTAGAAATGGCCAAGAATGGCATAAAACAGGTTAAGAATGGCAAAAATGGGTTAGAAATGGCCAAAAAGGCTTTAAAGCAGGTAAGAGATGTGTAAAAAAAAAAAAAAAATAAAATGGTTAGAAGTGGCAAAAAAATGGATTAAAGATGGTGAGAAATGCAAAAAACTGGGTTAGAAACGGAAAAAAAATAGCATAAACCGTGTTGAAAGTGGGGAGAAATGGTTAGAAAGAACCAAAAATGGCTTTAAAAGGGTAGAGATTTGCAAAAATGGAATAGAAATGGCCAAAATTTATTTAAAAAGCCTCAAAAATGGACAAAAAATGCATTAGAAATGGCCAAAAACCGGCTTAAAAGGTTAGAGGTATGCGAGAACGGTTCAGAAAAAGCCAAATTAGGCTTAAAAGGGGCTAGAGATGAGCAAAAAAGGGTTAGAAATGGCCAAAAATAGCTTAAAATGGGTTAGATATAGCCAAAAAGGGTTGAAATGGGTTAGTAGTGGGTAAAAAGGGTTAGATGTAGCCGAAAATGGCATAAAACGTGTGAGAACTGGGCCAAAAATGGGTCAGAAAAGAAAAAAAAATGCTTATAATTACTTGAATGCGGAAGAAAGTGTTTTAGAAAGAGCCAAAAACGGCTTTAAAAAGGTTAGTTGTATGCAAAAATGGGTACAAATGGCCAAAAAACGCCTTAAAATGGGATAGAAATAGTGAAAAATGGCTTAAAATGTGTTAGAAGTGTGTAAAAATGGTTTAGATAAACCCAAAAATGGTTTAAATCGTGTGAGCAATGGGCAAAAAATGAGTTAGAAAAGAAAGAAAAATGGCTTAAACCAGGTTGAAAGTCAGAAAAAATGGTGTAGAAAGACCCAAACGTGTCTTTAAAAGGGCTAGAGATGAGCAGAAATGGGTTAGAAATGGCAAAGAATGGCTTAAAAGAGGTTAGAGATGTGCCAGAAATGGTTAGAAATGCCAAAACTGCTTTAAAGCAGGTTAGAGATGTGCAAAAATGGGCTAGAAATGGCCAAAAATGATTCAAGTGGGTAAAGAAATGGGGAAAACTGGGTTAGAAACAGAAAAAAACTAGCTTAAAACGGGTGGAAAGTGGCAAAAATGGTTGAGAAAGAGTCAAAAATGCATTAAAAGGGTTCTAGACACGCAAAAATGGGATAGAAATGGCCAAAAATGATTTAAAACGGGTTAGAAATGTTCAAAAATTGGATTAGAAATGGCCAAAACCGGTTTAAAAAGGTTAGAGGTAAGCAGAGATGAGTGAGAAATAGCCAAAACCGCTTAAAAAAGTTAGAGATGTGCAAAAATGGGTCAGGAATGACCAAAGCTGGCTTAAAATGGGTTAGAAACGGCCAAAATGCTTTAAAGCGGGTAAGTGTTGTGCGAAAACGGGTTAGAAATGGCCTAAGTTGGCCAAAAGCGGGTTAGAAATGGCCAAAAAGGCTTAAAGCAGGTTAGAGATGTGTGTGCAATGGTTAGAAATGGCAAAAATGGGTTAAAGCAGATAAGAAATGGGGAAAACTTGGTTAGAAAGGGAAGAGAAAAAACCTTCAAACGAGTGGAAAGTTGGCAAAAATCGTTCAGGTAGAGCAAAAAAAGCTTAAAAAGGGTTAGAGCTGAGGAAAAATGGGTTATAAATGGCCAAAAGCGGCTTAAAGGTGGTTAGATAGGGTAAAACTGGGGTAGGAATGGCCAAAAATTGCTTAAAATGGGTTAGAAGTTTGCAAAACTGTGCTAGAAATGGCCCAAAAGTGTAAATTGGGACAGAAATGGTGAAAAATGGCTTAAAATGCGTTAGGAGTGAGCAAAAATGGGTTAGATATAGCCGAAAACGGTTTAAATCGTGTGAGAAACAGGCAAAAAATGAGTTAGAAAAGAACTAAAAATGGCTTAAAACGGGTTGAGAGCGAGAAAACATCGTGTAGAAAGAGGCAAAAATGGCTTTAAAAGGGTTAGAGATGTGCAAAAATGGGTTAGAAATGGCAAAAAATGGCTTAAAAGGGCTTATAGATGTGCCAAAAATGGTTGGAAATGGCCAAAAATGCTTTAAAGCAGGTTAGAGATGTGTAAAAGTGGGTTAGAAATGGCCTAAAATGGATTAAAGCGGGTAATAATTGGGAGAAACTGTGTTAGAAACTGAAGAAAAAAAAGCTTAATAAGAGTTGAAGGAGGGCAAAAATGGTTAAGGTATAGCCAAAAAAGGCTTAAAAAGGGTTAGAGATATGCAAAAACTGGGATAGAAATGGCCAAAAAGGCTTTAAAGCAGGTTAGAGATGTGCAAAAACTGGTCAGAAATGGCCAAAAAAGGATTAAAGCGGGAGAGAAATGGGAAAAACTGCATTAGAAACAGAAAAAAAGCATAAAAAGTTTTGAATGAGGGAAAAAATGGTGAAGATATAGCCCAAAAAGGCTTAAAAAGGATTAGAGATGTGCAAAAATGGATAGAAATGGCCAAAAACTCTTTAAAAACGTGTTAGAAATGGAGAAAAATGGGTTAGAAATGGACTAAAAATGGATAAGAAATGGCCAAAAGTAGCTTAAAAGGGGTTAGAGATGTGCAAAAAATGAGTTAGAAATGCCAAGAATGGCATAAAACAGGTTAAGAATGGCCAAAAATGGGTTAGAAATGGCCAAAAAGGCTTTAAAGCAGGTAAGAGATGTGTAAAAAAAAAAAAAAATAAAATGGTTAGAAGTGGCAAAAAAATGGATTAAAGATGGTGAGAAATGCAAAAACTGGGTTAGAAACGAAAAAAAATAGCATAAACCGTGTTGAAAGTGGGGAGAAATGGTTTAGAAAGAACCAAAAATGGCTTTAAAAGGGTTAGAGATTTGCAAAAATGGAATAGAAATGGCCAAAATTTATTTAAAAAGCCTCAAAAATGGACAAAAAATGCATTAGAAATGGCCAAAACCGGCTTAAAAGGGTTAGAGGTATGCGAGAACGGTTCAGAAAAAGCCAAATTAGGCTTAAAAGGGGCTAGAGATGAGCAAAAAAGGGTTAGAAATGGCCAAAAATAGCTTAAAATGGGTTAGATATAGCCAAAAAAGGGTTGAAATGGTTAGTAGTGGGTAAAAAAGGGTTAGATGTAGCCGAAAATGGCATAAAACGTGTGAGAACTGGGCCAAAAATGGGTCAGAAAAGAAAAAAAAATGCTTATAATTACTTGAATGCGGAAGAAAGTGTTTTAGAAAGAGCCAAAAACGGCTTTAAAAAGGTTAGTTGTATGCAAAAATGGGTTACAAATGGCCAAAAACGCCTTAAAATGGGATAGAAATAGTGAAAAATGGCTTAAAATGTGTTAGAAGTGTGTAAAAATGGTTTAGATAAACCCAAAAATGGTTTAAATCGTGTGAGCAATGGGCAAAAAATGAGTTAGAAAAGGAAAGAAAAATGGCTTAAACCAGGTTGAAAGTCAGAAAAAATGGTGTAGAAAGACCCAAACGTGTCTTTAAAAGGGCTAGAGATGAGCAGAAATGGGTTAGAAATGGCAAAGAATGGCTTAAAAGAGGTTAGAGATGTGCCAGAAATGGTTAGAAATGGCCAAAACTGCTTTAAAGCAGGTTAGAGATGTGCAAAAATGGGCTAGAAATGGCCAAAAATGGATTCAAGTGGGTAAAGAAATGGGAAAACTGGGTTAGAAACAGAAAAAAACTAGCTTAAAACGGGTGGAAAGTGGGCAAAAATGGTTGAGAAAGAGTCAAAAATGCATTAAAAGGGTTCTAGACACGCAAAAATGGGATAGAAATGGCCAAAAATGATTTAAAACGGGTTAGAAATGTTCAAAAATTGGATTAGAAATGGCCAAAACCGGTTTAAAAAGGGTTAGAGGTAAGCAGAGATGAGTGAGAAATAGCCAAAACCGGCTTAAAAAAGGTTAGAGATGTGCAAAAATGGGTCAGGAATGACCAAAGCTGGCTTAAAATGGGTTAGAAACGGCCAAAATGCTTTAAAGCGGGTAAGTGTTGTGCGAAAACGGGTTAGAAATGGCCTAAGTTGGCCAAAAGCGGGTTAGAAATGGCCAAAAAGGCTTTAAAGCAGGTTAGAGATGTGTGTGCAATGGTTAGAAATGGCAAAAATGGGTTAAAGCAGATAAGAAATGGGGAAAACTTGGTTAGAAAGGGAAGAGAAAAAACCTTCAAACGAGTGGAAAGTTGGCAAAAATCGTTCAGGTAGAGCAAAAAAAGGCTTAAAAAGGGTTAGAGCTGAGGAAAAATGGGTTATAAATGGCCAAAAGCGGCTTAAAGGTGGTTAGATAGGGGTAAAACTGGGGTAGGAATGGCCAAAAATTGCTTAAAATGGGTTAGAAGTTTGCAAAACTGTGCTAGAAATGGCCCAAAAGGTGTAAATTGGGACAGAAATGGTGAAAAATGGCTTAAAATGCGTTAGGAGTGAGCAAAAATGGGTTAGATATAGCCGAAAACGGTTTAAATCGTGTGAGAAACAGGCAAAAAATGAGTTAGAAAAGAACTAAAAATGGCTTAAAACGGGTTGAGAGCGAGAAAACATCGTGTAGAAAGAGGCAAAAATGGCTTTAAAAGGGTTAGAGATGTGCAAAAATGGGTTAGAAATGGCAAAAAATGGCTTAAAAGGGCTTATAGATGTGCCAAAAATGGTTGGAAATGGCCAAAAATGCTTTAAAGCAGGTTAGAGATGTGTAAAAGTGGGTTAGAAATGGCCTAAAATGGATTAAAGCGGGTAATAATTGGGAGAAACTGTGTTAGAAACTGAAGAAAAAAAAGCTTAATAAGAGTTGAAGGAGGGCAAAAATGGTTAAGGTATAGCCAAAAAAGGCTTAAAAAGGGTTAGAGATATGCAAAAACTGGGATAGAAATGGCCAAAAAGGCTTTAAAGCAGGTTAGAGATGTGCAAAAACTGGTCAGAAATGGCCAAAAAAGGATTAAAGCGGGAGAGAAATGGGAAAAACTGCATTAGAAACAGAAAAAAAGCATAAAAAGTTTGAATGAGGGAAAAAATGGTGAAGATATAGCCCAAAAAGGCTTAAAAAGGATTAGAGATGTGCAAAAATGGGATAGAAATGGCCAAAAACTCTTTAAAATGTGTTAGAAATGGAGAAAAATGGGTTACAAATGGACAAAAAATGGATAAGAAATGGCCAAAAGTAGCTTAAAAGGGGTTAGAGATGTGCAAAAATGAGTTAGAAATGGCCAAGAATGGCATAAAACAGGTTAAGAATGGCCAAAAATGGGTTAGAAATGGCCAAAAAGGCTTTAAAGCAGGTAAGAGATGTGCAAAAAAAAAAAAAAAAATGGTTAGAAGTGGCAAAAAAATGGATTAAAGATGGTGAGAAATGCAGAAAATTGGGTTAGAAACGGAAAAAAAAAATAGCATAAACCGTGTTGAAAGTGGGGAGAAATGGTTTAGAAAGAACCAAAAATGGCTTTAAAAGGGTTAGAGATTTGCAAAAATGGAATAGAAATGGCCAAAATTTATTTAAAAAGCCTCAAAAATGGACAAAAAATGCATTAGAAATGGCCAAAACCGGCTTAAAAGGGTTAGAGGTATGCGAGAACGGTTTAGAAAAAGCCAAATTAGGCTTAAAAGGGGCTAGAGATGAGCAAAAAAGGGTTAGAAATGGCCAAAAATAGCTTAAAATGGGTTAGATATAGCCAAAAAAGGGTTAAAATGGGTTAGTAGTGGGTAAAAAAGGGTTAGATGTAGCCGAAAATGGCATAAAACGTGTGAGAACTGGGCCAAAAATGGGTCAGAAAAGAAAAAAAAATGCTTATAATTACTTGAATGCGGAAGAGAGTGTTTTTGAAAGAGCCAAAAACGGCTTTAAAAGGGTTAGATGTATGCAAAAATGGGTTACAAATGGCCAAAAACGCCTTAAAATGGGATAGAAATAGTGAAAAATGGCTTAAAATGTGTTAGAAGTGTGTAAAAATGGTTTAGATAAACCCAAAAATGGTTTAAATCGTGTGAGCAATGGGCAAAAAATGAGTTAGAAAAGGAAAGAAAAATGGCTTAAACCAGGTTGAAAGTCAGAAAAAATGGTGTAGAAAGACCCAAACGTGGCTTTAAAAGGGCTAGAGATGAGCAGAAATGGGTTAGAAATGGCAAAGAATGGCTTAAAAGAGGTTAGAGATGTGCCAGAAATGGTTAGAAATGGCCAAAACTGCTTTAAAGCAGGTTAGAGATGTGCAAAAATGGGCTAGAAATGGCCAAAAATGGATTCAAGTGGGTAAAGAAATGGGGAAAACTGGGTTAGAAACAGAAAAAAAACTAGCTTAAAACGGGTGGAAAGTGGGCAAAATGGTTTAGAATGAGTCAAAAATGCATTAAAAGGGTTCTAGACACGCAAAAATGGGATAGAAATGGCCAAAAATGATTTAAACCGGTTAGAAATGGACAAAAATTGGATTAGAAATGGCCAAAACCGGTTTAAAAAGGTTAGAGGTAAGCAGAGATGAGTGAGAAATAGCCAAAACCGGCTTAAAAAAGGTTAGAGATGTGCAAAAATGGGTCAGAAATGACCAAAGCTGGCTTAAAACGGGTTAGAAACGGCCAAAAAAGCTTTAAAGCGGGTTAGAGATGTGCGAAAACGGGTTAGAAATGGCCTAAGTTGGCCAAAAGCGGGTTAGAAATGGCCAAAAAGGCTTTAAAGCAGGTTAGAGATGTGTGTGCAATGGTTAGAAATGGCAAAAATGGGTTAAAGCAGGTAAGAAATGGGGAAAACTTGGTTAGAAAGGAAATAGAAAAAACCTTCAAACGAGTGGAAAGTTGGCAAAAATCGTTCAGGCATGGCAAAAAAAGGCTTAAAAAGGGTTAGAGCTGAGGAAAAATGGGTTATAAATGGCCAAAAGCGGCTTAAAGGTGGTTAGATACGTGTAAAACTGGGGTAGGAATGGCCAAAAATTGCTTAAAATGGGTTAGAAGTTTGCAAAACTGTGCTAGAAATGGCCCAAAAGGTTTAAATTGGGACAGAAATGGTGAAAAATGGCTTAAAATGCGTTAGGAGTGAGCAAAAATGGGTTCGATATAGCCGAAAACGGTTTAAATCGTGTGAGAAACAGGCAAAAAATGAGTTAGAAAAGAACTAAAAATGGCTTAAAACGGGTTGAGAGCGAGAAAACATCGTGTAGAAAGAGGCAAAAATGGCTTTAAAAGGTTAGAGATGTGCAAAAATGGGTTAGAAATGGCAAAAAATGGCTTAAAAGGGCTTATAGATGTGCCAAAAATGGTTGGAAATGGCCAAAAATGCTTTAAAGCAGGTTAGAGATGTGTAAAAGTGGGTTAGAAATGGCCAAAAATGGATTAAAGCGGGTAATAATTGGGAGAAACTGTGTTAGAAACAGAAAAAAAAAAAAGCAGCTTAATAAGAGTTGAAGGAGGGCAAAAATGGTTAAGGTATAGCCAAAAAAGGCTTAAAAAGGGTAAGAGATATGCAAAAACTGGGATAGAAATGGCCAAAAAGGCTTTAAAGCAGGTTAGAGATGTGCAAAAACTGGTCAGAAATGGCCAAAAAGGATTAAAGCGGGAGAGAAATGGGAAAAACTGCATTAGAAACAGAAAAAAAGCATAAAAAGTTTGAATGAGGGAAAAAATGGTGAAGATATAGCCCAAAAAGGCTTAAAAAGGATTAGAGATGTGCAAAAATGGGATAGAAATGGCCAAAAACTCTTTTAAATGTGTTAGAAATGGAGAAAAATGGGTTACAAATGGACAAAAAATGGATAAGAAATGGCCAAAAGTAGCTTAAAAGGGGTTAGAGATGTGCAAAAATGAGTTAGAAATGGCCAAGAATGGCATAAAACAGGTTAAGAATGGCCAAAAATGGGTTAGAAATGGCCAAAAAGGCTTTAAAGCAGGTAAGAGATGTGCAAAAAAAAAAAAAATAAAATGGTTAGAAGTGGCAAAAAAATGGATTAAAGATGGTGAGAAATGCAGAAAATTGGGTTAGAAACGGAAAAAAAAAATAGCATAAACCGTGTTGAAAGTGGGGAGAAATGGTTTAGAAAGAACCAAAAATGGCTTTAAAAGGGTTAGAGATTTGCAGAAATGGAATAGAAATGGCCAAAATTTATTTAAAAAGCCTCAAAAATGGACAAAAAATGCATTAGAAATGGCCAAAACCGGCTTAAAAGGGTTAGAGGTATGCGAGAACGGTTTAGAAAAAGCCAAATTAGGCTTAAAAGGGGCTAGAGATGAGCAAAAAAGGGTTAGAAATGGCCAAAAATAGCTAAAAATGGGTTAGATATAGCCAAAAAAGGGTTAAAATGGGTTAGTAGTGGGTAAAAAAGGGTTAGATGTAGCCGAAAATGGCATAAAACGTGTGAGAACTGGGCCAAAAATGGGTCAGAAAAGAAAAAAAAATGCTTATAATTACTTGAATGCGGAAGAGAGTGTTTTTGAAAGAGCCAAAAACGGCTTTAAAAGGGTTAGATGTATGCAAAAATGGGTTACAAATGGCCAAAAACGCCTTAAAATGGGATAGAAATAGTGAAAAATGGCTTAAAATGTGTTAGAAGTGTGTAAAAATGGTTTAGATAAACCCAAAAATGGTTTAAATCGTGTGAGCAATGGGCAAAAAATGAGTTAGAAAAGGAAAGAAAAATGGCTTAAACCAGGTTGAAAGTCAGAAAAAATGGTGTAGAAAGACCCAAACGTGGCTTTAAAAGGGCTAGAGATGAGCAGAAATGGGTTAGAAATGGCAAAGAATGGCTTAAAAGAGGTTAGAGATGTGCCAGAAATGGTTAGAAATGGCCAAAACTGCTTTAAAGCAGGTTAGAGATGTGCAAAAATGGGCTAGAAATGGCCAAAAATGGATTCAAGTGGGTAAAGAAATGGGGAAAACTGGGTTAGAAACAGAAAAAAAAACTAGCTTAAAACGGGTGGAAAGTGGGCAAAAATGGTTTAGAATGAGTCAAAAATGCATTAAAAGGGTTCTAGACACGCAAAAATGGGATAGAAATGGCCAAAAATGATTTAAACCGGGTTAGAAATGGACAAAAATTGGATTAGAAATGGCCAAAACCGGTTTAAAAAGGGTTAGAGGTAAGCAGAGATGAGTGAGAAATAGCCAAAACCGGCTTAAAAAAGGTTAGAGATGTGCAAAAATGGGTCAGAAATGACCAAAGCTGGCTTAAAACGGGTTAGAAACGGCCAAAAAAGCTTTAAAGCGGGTTAGAGATGTGCGAAAACGGGTTAGAAATGGCCTAAGTTGGCCAAAAGCGGGTTAGAAATGGCCAAAAAGGCTTTAAAGCAGGTTAGAGATGTGTGTGCAATGGTTAGAAATGGCAAAAATGGGTTAAAGCAGGTAAGAAATGGGGAAAAGTTGCTTAGAAAGGAAATAGAAAAAACCTTCAAACGAGTGGAAAGTTGGCAAAAATCGTTCAGGTAGAGCAAAAAAAGGCTCAAAAAGGGTTAGAGCTGAGGAAAATTGGGTTATAAATGGCCAAAAGCGGCTTAAAGGTGGTTAGATAGGGGTAAAACTGGGGTAGGAATGGCCAAAAATTGCTTAAAATGGGTTAGAAATTTGCAAAACTGTGCTAGAAATGGCCCAAAAGGTTTAAATTGGGACAGAAATGGTGAAAAATGGCTTAAAATGCGTTAGGAGTGAGCAAAAATGGGTTAGATATAGCCGAAAACGGTTTAAATCGTGTGAGAAACAGGCAAAAAATGAGTTAGAAAAGAACTAAAAATGGCTTAAAACGGGTTGAGAGCGAGAAAACATCGTGTAGAAAGAGGCAAAAATGGCTTTAAAAGGGTTAGAGATGTGCAAAAATGGGTTAGAAATGGCAAAAAATGGCTTAAAAGGGCTTATAGATGTGCCAAAAATGGTTGGAAATGGCCAAAAATGCTTTAAAGCAGGTTAGAGATGTGTAAAAGTGGGTTAGAAATGGCCAAAAATGGATTAAAGCGGGTAATAATTGGGAGAAACTGTGTTAGAAACAGAAAAAAAAAAAAAAGCTTAATAAGAGTTGAAGGAGGGCAAAAATGGTTAAGGTATAGCCAAAAAAGGCTTAAAAAGGGTAAGAGATATGCAAAAACTGGGATAGAAATGGCCAAAAAGGCTTTAAAGCAGGTTAGAGATGTGCAAAAACTGGTCAGAAATGGCCAAAAATGGATTAAAGCGGGAGAGAAATGGGAAAAACTGCATTAGAAACAGAAAAAAAGCATAAAAAGTTTTGAATGAGGGAAAAAATGGTGAAGATATAGCCCAAAAAGGCTTAAATAGGATTAGAGATGTGCAAAAATGGGATAGAAATGGTCAAAAACTCTTTAAAATGTGTTAGAAATGGAGAAAAATGGGTTAGAAATGGATAAAAAATGGATAAGAAATGGCCAAAAGTAGCTTAAAAGGGGTTAGAGATGTGCAAAAATGAGTTAGAAATGGCCAAGAATGGCATAAAACAGGTTAAGAATGGCCAAAATTGGGTTAGAAAAGGCCAAAAAGGCTTTAAAGCAGGTAAGGGATGTGTAAAAAAAAAAAAAAAAAAATGGTTAGAAGTGGCAAAAAATGGATTAAAGATGGTGAGAAATGCAGAAAACTGGGTTAGAAACGGAAAAAAAAAAATAGCATAAACCGTGTTGAAAGTGGGGAGAAATGGTTTAGAAAGAACCAAAAATGGCTTTAAAAGGGTTAGAGATTTGCAAAAATGGAATAGAAATGGCCAAAATTTATTTAAAAAGCCTCAAAAATGGACAAAAAATGCATTAGAAATGGCCAAAACCGGCTTAAAAGGGTTAGAGGTATGCGAGAACGGTTTAGAAAAAGCCAAAATTGGCTTAAAAGGGGCTAGAGATGAGCAAAAAAGGGTTAGAAATGGCCAAAAATAGCTTAAAATGGGTTAGATATAGCCAAAAAAGGGTTAAAATGGGTTAGTAGTGGGTAAAAAAGGGTTAGATGTAGCCGAAAATGGCATAAAACGTGTGAGAACTGGGCCAAAAATGGGTCAGAAAAGAAAAAAAAATGCTTATAATTACTTGAATGCAGAAGAAAGTGTTTTAGAAAGAGCCAAAAACGGCTTTAAAAGGGTTAGATGTATGCAAAAATGGGTTACAAATGGCCAAAAACGCCTTAAAATGGGATAGAAATAGTGAAAAATGGCTTAAAATGTGTTAGAAGTGTGTAAAAATGGTTTAGATAAACCCAAAAATGGTTTAAATCGTGTGAGCAATGGGCAAAAAATGAGTTAGAAAAGGAAAGAAAAATGGCTTAAACCAGGTTGAAAGTCAGAAAAAATGGTGTAGAAAGACCCAAACGTGGCTTTAAAAGGGCTAGAGATGAGCAGAAATGGGTTAGAAATGGCAAAGAATGGCTTAAAAGAGGTTAGAGATGTGCCAGAAATGGTTAGAAATGGCCAAAACTGCTTTAAAGCAGGTTAGAGATGTGCAAAAATGGGCTAGAAATGGCCAAAAATGGATTCAAGTGGGTAAAGAAATGGGGAAAACTGGGTTAGAAACAGAAAAAAAAACTAGCTTAAAACGGGTGGAAAGTGGGCAAAAATGGTTTAGAATGAGTCAAAAATGCATTAAAAGGGTTCTAGACACGCAAAAATGGGATAGAAATGGCCAAAAATGATTTAAACCGGGTTAGAAATGGACAAAAATTGGATTAGAAATGGCCAAAACCGGTTTAAAAAGGGTTAGAGGTAAGCAGAGATGAGTGAGAAATAGCCAAAACCGGCTTAAAAAAGGTTAGAGATGTGCAAAAATGGGTCAGAAATGACCAAAGCTGGCTTAAAACGGGTTAGAAACGGCCAAAAAAGCTTTAAAGCGGGTTAGAGATGTGCGAAAACGGGTTAGAAATGGCCTAAGTTGGCCAAAAGCGGGTTAGAAATGGCCAAAAAGGCTTTAAAGCAGGTTAGAGATGTGTGTGCAATGGTTAGAAATGGCAAAAATGGGTTAAAGCAGGTAAGAAATGGGGAAAAGTTGCTTAGAAAGGAAATAGAAAAAACCTTCAAACGAGTGGAAAGTTGGCAAAAATCGTTCAGGTAGAGCAAAAAAAGGCTCAAAAAGGGTTAGAGCTGAGGAAAATTGGGTTATAAATGGCCAAAAGCGGCTTAAAGGTGGTTAGATAGGGGTAAAACTGGGGTAGGAATGGCCAAAAATTGCTTAAAATGGGTTAGAAATTTGCAAAACTGTGCTAGAAATGGCCCAAAAGGTTTAAATTGGGACAGAAATGGTGAAAAATGGCTTAAAATGCGTTAGGAGTGAGCAAAAATGGGTTAGATATAGCCGAAAACGGTTTAAATCGTGTGAGAAACAGGCAAAAAATGAGTTAGAAAAGAACTAAAAATGGCTTAAAACGGGTTGAGAGCGAGAAAACATCGTGTAGAAAGAGGCAAAAATGGCTTTAAAAGGGTTAGAGATGTGCAAAAATGGGTTAGAAATGGCAAAAAATGGCTTAAAAGGGCTTATAGATGTGCCAAAAATGGTTGGAAATGGCCAAAAATGCTTTAAAGCAGGTTAGAGATGTGTAAAAGTGGGTTAGAAATGGCCAAAAATGGATTAAAGCGGGTAATAATTGGGAGAAACTGTGTTAGAAACAGAAAAAAAAAAAAAAGCTTAATAAGAGTTGAAGGAGGGCAAAAATGGTTAAGGTATAGCCAAAAAAGGCTTAAAAAGGGTAAGAGATATGCAAAAACTGGGATAGAAATGGCCAAAAAGGCTTTAAAGCAGGTTAGAGATGTGCAAAAACTGGTCAGAAATGGCCAAAAATGGATTAAAGCGGGAGAGAAATGGGAAAAACTGCATTAGAAACAGAAAAAAAGCATAAAAAGTTTTGAATGAGGGAAAAAATGGTGAAGATATAGCCCAAAAAGGCTTAAATAGGATTAGAGATGTGCAAAAATGGGATAGAAATGGTCAAAAACTCTTTAAAATGTGTTAGAAATGGAGAAAAATGGGTTAGAAATGGATAAAAAATGGATAAGAAATGGCCAAAAGTAGCTTAAAAGGGGTTAGAGATGTGCAAAAATGAGTTAGAAATGGCCAAGAATGGCATAAAACAGGTTAAGAATGGCCAAAATTGGGTTAGAAAAGGCCAAAAAGGCTTTAAAGCAGGTAAGGGATGTGTAAAAAAAAAAAAAAAAAAATGGTTAGAAGTGGCAAAAAATGGATTAAAGATGGTGAGAAATGCAGAAAACTGGGTTAGAAACGGAAAAAAAAAAATAGCATAAACCGTGTTGAAAGTGGGAGAAATGGTTTAGAAAGAACCAAAAATGGCTTTAAAAGGGTTAGAGATTTGCAAAAATGGAATAGAAATGGCCAAAATTTATTTAAAAAGCCTCAAAAATGGACAAAAAATGCATTAGAAATGGCCAAAACCGGCTTAAAAGGGTTAGAGGTATGCGAGAACGGTTTAGAAAAAGCCAAAATTGGCTTAAAAGGGGCTAGAGATGAGCAAAAAAGGGTTAGAAATGGCCAAAAATAGCTTAAAATGGGTTAGATATAGCCAAAAAAGGGTTAAAATGGGTTAGTAGTGGGTAAAAAAGGGTTAGATGTAGCCGAAAATGGCATAAAACGTGTGAGAACTGGGCCAAAAATGGGTCAGAAAAGAAAAAAAAATGCTTATAATTACTTGAATGCAGAAGAAAGTGTTTTAGAAAGAGCCAAAAACGGCTTTAAAAGGGTTAGATGTATGCAAAAATGGGTTACAAATGGCCAAAAACGCCTTAAAATGGGATAGAAATAGTGAAAAATGGCTTAAAATGTGTTAGAAGTGTGTAAAAATGGTTTAGATAAACCCAAAAATGGTTTAAATCGTGTGAGCAATGGGCAAAAAATGAGTTAGAAAAGGAAAGAAAAATGGCTTAAACCAGGTTGAAAGTCAGAAAAAATGGTGTAGAAAGACCCAAACGTGGCTTTAAAAGGGCTAGAGATGAGCAGAAATGGGTTAGAAATGGCAAAGAATGGCTTAAAAGAGGTTAGAGATGTGCCAGAAATGGTTAGAAATGGCCAAAACTGCTTTAAAGCAGGTTAGAGATGTGCAAAAATGGGCTAGAAATGGCCAAAAATGGATTCAAGTGGGTAAAGAAATGGGGAAAACTGGGTTAGAAACAGAAAAAAAACTAGCTTAAAACGGGTGGAAAGTGGGCAAAAATGGTTTAGAATGAGTCAAAAATGCATTAAAAGGGTTCTAGACACGCAAAAATGGGATAGAAATGGCCAAAAATGATTTAAAACGGGTTAGAAATGTTCAAAAATTGGATTAGAAATGGCCAAAACCGGTTTAAAAAGGGTTAGAGGTAAGCAGAGATGAGTGAGAAATAGCCAAAACCAGCTTAAAAAAGGTTAGAGATGTGCAAAAATGGGTCAGAAATGACCAAAGCTGGCTTAAAACGGGTTAGAAACGGCCAAAAAAGCTTTAAAGCGGGTTAGAGATGTGCAAAAACGGGTTAGAAATGGCCTAAGTTGGCCAAAAGCGGGTTAGAAATGGCCAAAAATGCTTTAAAGCAGGTTAGAGATGTGTAAAAGTGGGTTAGAAATGGCCAAAAATGGATTAAAGCGGGTAATAATTGGGAGAAACTGTGTTAGAAACAGAAAAAAAAAAAAAAGCTTAATAAGAGTTGAAGGAGGGCAAAAATGGTTAAGGTATAGCCAAAAAAGGCTTAAAAAGGGTAAGAGATATGCAAAAACTGGGATAGAAATGGCCAAAAAGGCTTTAAAGCAGGTTAGAGATGTGCAAAAACTGGTCAGAAATGGCCAAAAATGGATTAAAGCGGGAGAGAAATGGGAAAAACTGCATTAGAAACAGAAAAAAAGCATAAAAAGTTTTGAATGAGGGAAAAAATGGTGAAGATATAGCCCAAAAAGGCTTAAATAGGATTAGAGATGTGCAAAAATGGGATAGAAATGGTCAAAAACTCTTTAAAATGTGTTAGAAATGGAGAAAAATGGGTTAGAAATGGATAAAAAATGGATAAGAAATGGCCAAAAGTAGCTTAAAAGGGGTTAGAGATGTGCAAAAATGAGTTAGAAATGGCCAAGAATGGCATAAAACAGGTTAAGAATGGCCAAAATTGGGTTAGAAAAGGCCAAAAAGGCTTTAAAGCAGGTAAGGGATGTGTAAAAAAAAAAAAAAAAAAATGGTTAGAAGTGGCAAAAAATGGATTAAAGATGGTGAGAAATGCAGAAAACTGGGTTAGAAACGGAAAAAAAAAAATAGCATAAACCGTGTTGAAAGTGGGGAGAAATGGTTTAGAAAGAACCAAAAATGGCTTTAAAAGGGTTAGAGATTTGCAAAAATGGAATAGAAATGGCCAAAATTTATTTAAAAAGCCTCAAAAATGGACAAAAAATGCATTAGAAATGGCCAAAACCGGCTTAAAAGGGTTAGAGGTATGCGAGAACGGTTTAGAAAAAGCCAAAATTGGCTTAAAAGGGGCTAGAGATGAGCAAAAAAGGGTTAGAAATGGCCAAAAATAGCTTAAAATGGGTTAGATATAGCCAAAAAAGGGTTAAAATGGGTTAGTAGTGGGTAAAAAAGGGTTAGATGTAGCCGAAAATGGCATAAAACGTGTGAGAACTGGGCCAAAAATGGGTCAGAAAAGAAAAAAAAATGCTTATAATTACTTGAATGCAGAAGAAAGTGTTTTAGAAAGAGCCAAAAACGGCTTTAAAAGGGTTAGATGTATGCAAAAATGGGTTACAAATGGCCAAAAACGCCTTAAAATGGGATAGAAATAGTGAAAAATGGCTTAAAATGTGTTAGAAGTGTGTAAAAATGGTTTAGATAAACCCAAAAATGGTTTAAATCGTGTGAGCAATGGGCAAAAAATGAGTTAGAAAAGGAAAGAAAAATGGCTTAAACCAGGTTGAAAGTCAGAAAAAATGGTGTAGAAAGACCCAAACGTGGCTTTAAAAGGGCTAGAGATGAGCAGAAATGGGTTAGAAATGGCAAAGAATGGCTTAAAAGAGGTTAGAGATGTGCCAGAAATGGTTAGAAATGGCCAAAACTGCTTTAAAGCAGGTTAGAGATGTGCAAAAATGGGCTAGAAATGGCCAAAAATGGATTCAAGTGGGTAAAGAAATGGGGAAAACTGGGTTAGAAACAGAAAAAAAACTAGCTTAAAACGGGTGGAAAGTGGGCAAAAATGGTTTAGAATGAGTCAAAAATGCATTAAAAGGGTTCTAGACACGCAAAAATGGGATAGAAATGGCCAAAAATGATTTAAAACGGGTTAGAAATGTTCAAAAATTGGATTAGAAATGGCCAAAACCGGTTTAAAAAGGGTTAGAGGTAAGCAGAGATGAGTGAGAAATAGCCAAAACCAGCTTAAAAAAGGTTAGAGATGTGCAAAAATGGGTCAGAAATGACCAAAGCTGGCTTAAAACGGGTTAGAAACGGCCAAAAAAGCTTTAAAGCGGGTTAGAGATGTGCAAAAACGGGTTAGAAATGGCCTAAGTTGGCCAAAAGCGGGTTAGAAATGGCCAAAAATGCTTTAAAGCAGGTTAGAGATGTGTAAAAGTGGGTTAGAAATGGCCAAAAATGGATTAAAGCGGGTAATAATTGGGAGAAACTGTGTTAGAAACAGAAAAAAAAAAAAAAGCTTAATAAGAGTTGAAGGAGGGCAAAAATGGTTAAGGTATAGCCAAAAAAGGCTTAAAAAGGGTAAGAGATATGCAAAAACTGGGATAGAAATGGCCAAAAAGGCTTTAAAGCAGGTTAGAGATGTGCAAAAACTGGTCAGAAATGGCCAAAAATGGATTAAAGCGGGAGAGAAATGGGAAAAACTGCATTAGAAACAGAAAAAAAGCATAAAAAGTTTTGAATGAGGGAAAAAATGGTGAAGATATAGCCCAAAAAGGCTTAAATAGGATTAGAGATGTGCAAAAATGGGATAGAAATGGTCAAAAACTCTTTAAAATGTGTTAGAAATGGAGAAAAATGGGTTAGAAATGGATAAAAAATGGATAAGAAATGGCCAAAAGTAGCTTAAAAGGGGTTAGAGATGTGCAAAAATGAGTTAGAAATGGCCAAGAATGGCATAAAACAGGTTAAGAATGGCCAAAATTGGGTTAGAAAAGGCCAAAAAGGCTTTAAAGCAGGTAAGGGATGTGTAAAAAAAAAAAAAAAAAAATGGTTAGAAGTGGCAAAAAATGGATTAAAGATGGTGAGAAATGCAGAAAACTGGGTTAGAAACGGAAAAAAAAAAAATAGCATAAACCGTGTTGAAAGTGGGGAGAAATGGTTTAGAAAGAACCAAAAATGGCTTTAAAAGGGTTAGAGATTTGCAAAAATGGAATAGAAATGGCCAAAATTTATTTAAAAAGCCTCAAAAATGGACAAAAAATGCATTAGAAATGGCCAAAACCGGCTTAAAAGGGTTAGAGGTATGCGAGAACGGTTTAGAAAAAGCCAAAATTGGCTTAAAAGGGGCTAGAGATGAGCAAAAAAGGGTTAGAAATGGCCAAAAATAGCTTAAAATGGGTTAGATATAGCCAAAAAAGGGTTAAAATGGGTTAGTAGTGGGTAAAAAAGGGTTAGATGTAGCCGAAAATGGCATAAAACGTGTGAGAACTGGGCCAAAAATGGGTCAGAAAAGAAAAAAAATGCTTATAATTACTTGAATGCAGAAGAAAGTGTTTTAGAAAGAGCCAAAAACGGCTTTAAAAGGGTTAGATGTATGCAAAAATGGGTTACAAATGGCCAAAAACGCCTTAAAATGGGATAGAAATAGTGAAAAATGGCTTAAAATGTGTTAGAAGTGTGTAAAAATGGTTTAGATAAACCCAAAAATGGTTTAAATCGTGTGAGCAATGGGCAAAAAATGAGTTAGAAAAGGAAAGAAAAATGGCTTAAACCAGGTTGAAAGTCAGAAAAAATGGTGTAGAAAGACCCAAACGTGGCTTTAAAAGGGCTAGAGATGAGCAGAAATGGGTTAGAAATGGCAAAGAATGGCTTAAAAGAGGTTAGAGATGTGCCAGAAATGGTTAGAAATGGCCAAAACTGCTTTAAAGCAGGTTAGAGATGTGCAAAAATGGGCTAGAAATGGCCAAAAATGGATTCAAGTGGGTAAAGAAATGGGGAAAACTGGGTTAGAAACAGAAAAAAAACTAGCTTAAAACGGGTGGAAAGTGGGCAAAAATGGTTTAGAATGAGTCAAAAATGCATTAAAAGGGTTCTAGACACGCAAAAATGGGATAGAAATGGCCAAAAATGATTTAAAACGGGTTAGAAATGTTCAAAAATTGGATTAGAAATGGCCAAAACCGGTTTAAAAAGGGTTAGAGGTAAGCAGAGATGAGTGAGAAATAGCCAAAACCAGCTTAAAAAAGGTTAGAGATGTGCAAAAATGGGTCAGAAATGACCAAAGCTGGCTTAAAACGGGTTAGAAACGGCCAAAAAAGCTTTAAAGCGGGTTAGAGATGTGCAAAAACGGGTTAGAAATGGCCTAAGTTGGCCAAAAGCGGGTTAGAAATGGCCAAAAATGCTTTAAAGCAGGTTAGAGATGTGTGTGCAATGGTTAGAAATGGCAAAAATGGGTTAAAGCAGGTAAGAAATGGGGAAAAGTTGGTTAGAAAGGAAATAGAAAAAACCTTCAAACGAGTGGAAAGTTGGCAAAAATCGTTCAGGCATGGCAAAAAAAGGCTTAAAAAGGGTTAGAGCTGAGGAAAAATGGGTTATAAATGGCCAAAAGCGGCTTAAAGGTGGTTAGATAGGGGTAAAACTGGGGTAGGAATGGCCAAAAATTGCTTAAAATGGGTTAGAAGTTTGCAAAACTGTGCTAGAATTGGCCCAAATGGTGTAAATTGGGACAGAAATGGTGAAAAATGGCTTAAAATGCGTTAGGAGTGAGCAAAAATGGGTTAGATATAGCCGAAAACGGTTTAAATCGTGTGAGAAACAGGCAAAAAATGAGTTAGAAAAGAACTAAAAATGGCTTAAAACGGGTTGAGAGCGAGAAAACATCGTGTAGAAAGAGGCAAAAATGGCTTTAAAAGGGTTAGAGATGTGCAAAAATGGGTTAGAAATGGCAAAAAATGGCTTAAAAGGGCTTATAGATGTGCCAAAAATGGTTGGAAATGGCCAAAAATGCTTTAAAGCAGGTTAGAGATGTGTAAAAGTGGGTTAGAAATGGCCTAAAATGGATTAAAGCGGGTAATAATTGGGAGAAACTGTGTTAGAAACTGAAGAAAAAAAAGCTTAATAAGAGTTGAAGGAGGGCAAAAATGGTTAAGGTATAGCCAAAAAAGGCTTAAAAAGGGTTAGAGATATGCAAAAACTGGGATAGAAATGGCCAAAAAGGCTTTAAAGCAGGTTAGAGATGTGCAAAAACTGGTCAGAAATGGCCAAAAAAGGATTAAAGCAGGAGAGAAATGGGAAAAACTGCATTAGAAACAGAAAAAAAAGCATAAAAAGTTTTGAATGAGGGAAAAAATGGTGAAGATATAGCCCAAAAAGGCTTAAATAGGATTAGAGATGTGCAAAAATGGGATAGAAATGGCCAAAAACTCTTTAAAATGTGTTAGAAATGGAGAAAAATGGGTTAGAAATGGATAAAAAATGGATAAGAAATGGCCAAAAGTAGCTTAAAAGGGGTTAGAGATGTGCAAAAATGAGTTAGAAATGGCCAAGAATGGCATAAAACAGGTTAAGAATGGCCAAAAAGGCTTTAAAGCAGGTAAGAGATGTGTAAAAAAAAAAATAATAAAATGGTTAGAAGTGGCAAAAAATGGATTAAAGATGGTGAGAAATGCAGAAAACTGGGTTAGAAACGGAAAAAAAAAAATAGCATAAACCGTGTTGAAAGTGGGGAGAAATGGTTTAGAAAGAACCAAAAATGGCTTTAAAAGGGTTAGAGATTTGCAAAAATGGAATAGAAATGGCCAAAATTTATTTAAAAAGCCTCAAAAATGGGCAAAAAATGCATTAGAAATGGCCAAAACCGGCTTAAAAGGGTTAGAGGTATGCGAGAACGGTTTAGAAAAAGCCAAAATTGGCTTAAAAGGGGCTAGAGATGAGCAAAAAAGGGTTAGAAATGGCCAAAAATAGCTTAAAATGGGTTAGATACAGCCAAAAAAGGGTTAAAATGGGTTAGTAGTGGGTAAAAAAGGGTTAGATGTAGCCGAAAATGGCATAAAACGTGTGAGAACTGGGCCAAAAATGGGTCAGAAAAGAAAAAAAAATGCTTATAATTAGTTGAATGCAGAAGAAAGTGTTTTAGAAAGAGCCAAAAACGGCTTTAAAAGGGTTAGATGTATGCAAAAATGGGTTACAAATGGCCAAAAACGCCTTAAAATGGGATAGAAATAGTGAAAAATGGCTTAAAATGTGTTAGAAGTGTGTAAAAATGGTTTAGATAAATCCAAAAATGGTTTAAATCGTGTGAGCAATGGGCAAAAAATGAGTTAGAAAAGGAAAGAAAAATGGCTTAAACCAGGTTGAAAGTCAGAAAAAATGGTGTAGAAAGACCCAAACGTGGCTTTAAAAGGGCTAGAGATGAGCAGAAATGGGTTAGAAATGGCAAAGAATGGCTTAAAAGAGGTTAGAGATGTGCCAGAAATGGTTAGAAATGGCCAAAACTGCTTTAAAGCAGGTTAGAGATGTGCAAAAATGGGCTAGAAATGGCCAAAAATGGATTCAAGTGGGTAAAGAAATGGGGAAAACTGGGTTAGAAACAGAAAAAAAAACTGGCTTAAAACGGGTGGAAAGTGGGCAAAAATGGTTTAGAATGAGTCAAAAATGCATTGAAAGGGTTCTAGACACGCAAAAATGGGATAGAAATGGCCAAAAATGATTTAAAACGGGTTAGAAATGTTCAAAAATTGGATTAGAAATGGCCAAAACCGGTTTAAAAAGGGTTAGAGGTAAGCAGAGATGAGTGAGAAATAGCCAAAACCGGCTTAAAAAAGGTTAGAGATGTGCAAAAATGGGTCAGAAATGACCAAAGCTGGCTTAAAACGGGTTAGAAACGGCCAAAAAAGCTTTAAAGCGGGTAAGAGATGTGCGAAAACGGGTTAGAAATGGCCTAAGTTGGCCAAAAGCGGGTTAGAAATGGCCAAAAAGGCTTTAAAGCAGGTTAGAGATGTGTGTGCAATGGTTAGAAATGGCAAAAATGGGTTAAAGCAGGTAAGAAATGGGGAAAACTTGGTTAGAAAGGGAAGAGAAAAAACCTTCAAACGAGTGGAAAGTTGGCAAAAATCGTTCAGGTAGAGCAAAAAAAGGCTTAAAAAGGGTTAGAGCTGAGGAAAAATGGGTTATAAATGGCCAAAAGCGGCTTAAAGGTGGTTAGATAGGGGTAAAACTGGGGTAGGAATGGCCAAAAATTGCTTAAAATGGGTTAGAAGTTTGCAAAACTGTGCTAGAATTGGCCCAAAAGGTTTAAATTGGGACAGAAATGGTGAAAAATGGCTTAAAATGCGTTAGGAGTGAGCAAAAATGGGTTAGATATAGCCGAAAACGGTTTAAATCGTGTGAGAAACAGGCAAAAAATGAGTTAGAAAAGAACTAAAAATGGCTTAAAACGGGTTGAGAGCGAGAAAACATCGTGTAGAAAGAGGCAAAAATGGCTTTAAAAGGGTTAGAGATGTGCAAAAATGGGTTAGAAATGGCAAAAAATGGCTTAAAAGGGCTTATAGATGTGCCAAAAATGGTTGGAAATGGCCAAAAATGCTTTAAAGCAGGTTAGAGATGTGTAAAAGTGGGTTAGAAATGGCCTAAAATGGATTAAAGCGGGTAATAATTGGGAGAAACTGTGTTAGAAACTGAAGAAAAAAAAGCTTAATAAGAGTTGAAGGAGGGCAAAAATGGTTAAGGTATAGCCAAAAAAGGCTTAAAAAGGGTTAGAGATATGCAAAAACTGGGATAGAAATGGCCAAAAAGGCTTTAAAGCAGGTTAGAGATGTGCAAAAACTGGTCAGAAATGGCCAAAAAAGGATTAAAGCAGGAGAGAAATGGGAAAAACTGCATTAGAAACAGAAAAAAAAAGCATAAAAAGTTTTGAATGAGGGAAAAAATGGTGAAGATATAGCCCAAAAAGGCTTAAATAGGATTATAGATGTGCAAAAATGGGATAGAAATGGCCAAAAACTCTTTAAAATGTGTTAGAAATGGAGAAAAATGGGTTAGAAATGGATAAAAAATGGATAAGAAATGGCCAAAAGTAGCTTAAAAGGGGTTAGAGATGTGCAAAAATGAGTTAGAAATGGCCAAGAATGGCATAAAACAGGTTAAGAATGGCCAAAAAGGCTTTAAAGCAGGTAAGAGATGTGTAAAAAAAAAAATAATAAAATGGTTAGAAGTGGCAAAAAATGGATTAAAGATGGTGAGAAATGCAGAAAACTGGGTTAGAAACGGAAAAAAAAAAATAGCATAAACCGTGTTGAAAGTGGGGAGAAATGGTTTAGAAAGAACCAAAAATGGCTTTAAAAGGGTTAGAGATTTGCAAAAATGGAATAGAAATGGCCAAAATTTATTTAAAAAGCCTCAAAAATGGGCAAAAAATGCATTAGAAATGGCCAAAACCGGCTTAAAAGGGTTAGAGGTATGCGAGAACGGTTTAGAAAAAGCCAAAATTGGCTTAAAAGGGGCTAGAGATGAGCAAAAAAGGGTTAGAAATGGCCAAAAATAGCTTAAAATGGGTTAGATATAGCCAAAAAAGGGTTAAAATGGGTTAGTAGTGGGTAAAAAAGGGTTAGATGTAGCCGAAAATGGCATAAAACGTGTGAGAACTGGGCCAAAAATGGGTCAGAAAAGAAAAAAAAATGCTTATAATTAGTTGAATGCAGAAGAAAGTGTTTTAGAAAGAGCCAAAAACGGCTTTAAAAGGGTTAGATGTATGCAAAAATGGGTTACAAATGGCCAAAAACGCCTTAAAATGGGATAGAAATAGTGAAAAATGGCTTAAAATGTGTTAGAAGTGTGTAAAAATGGTTTAGATAAACCCAAAAATGGTTTAAATCGTGTGAGCAATGGGCAAAAAATGAGTTAGAAAAGGAAAGAAAAATGGCTTAAACCAGGTTGAAAGTCAGAAAAAATGGTGTAGAAAGACCCAAACGTGGCTTTAAAAGGGCTAGAGATGAGCAGAAATGGGTTAGAAATGGCAAAGAATGGCTTAAAAGAGGTTAGAGATGTGCCAGAAATGGTTAGAAATGGCCAAAACTGCTTTAAAGCAGGTTAGAGATGTGCAAAAATGGGCTAGAAATGGCCAAAAATGGATTCAAGTGGGTAAAGAAATGGGGAAAACTGGGTTAGAAACAGAAAAAAAACTAGCTTAAAACGGGTGGAAAGTGGGCAAAAATGGTTTAGAATGAGTCAAAAATGCATTAAAAGGGTTCTAGACACGCAAAAATGGGATAGAAATGGCCAAAAATGATTTAAAACGGGTTAGAAATGGACAAAAATTGGATTAGAAATGGCCAAAACCGGTTTAAAAAGGGTTAGAGGTAAGCAGAGATGAGTGAGAAATAGCCAAAACCGGCTTAAAAAAGGTTAGAGATGTGCAAAAATGGGTCAGAAATGACCAAAGCTGGCTTAAAACGGGTTAGAAACGGCCAAAAAAGCTTTAAAGCGGGTTAGAGATGTGCAAAAACGGGTTAGAAATGGCCTAAGTTGGCCAAAAGCGGGTTAGAAATGGCCAAAAAGGCTTTAAAGCAGGTTAGAGATGTGTGTGCAATGGTTAGAAATGGCAAAAATGGGTTAAAGCAGGTAAGAAATGGGGAAAAGTTGGTTAGAAAGGAAATAGAAAAAACCTTCAAACGAGTGGAAAGTTGGCAAAAATCGTTCAGGCATGGCAAAAAAAGGCTTAAAAAGGGTTAGAGCTGAGGAAAAATGGGTTATAAATGGCCAAAAGCGGCTTAAAGGTGGTTAGATAGGTGTAAAACTGGGGTAGGAATGGCCAAAAATTGCTTAAAATGGGTTAGAAGTTTGCAAAACTGTGCTAGAAATGGCCCAAAAGGTTTAAATTGGGACAGAAATGGTGAAAAATGGCTTAAAATGCGTTAGGAGTGAGCAAAAATGGGTTAGATATAGCCGAAAACGGTTTAAATCGTGTGAGAACCAGGCAAAAAATGAGTTAGAAAAGAACTAAAAATGGCTTAAAACGGGTTGAGAGCGAGAAAACATCGTGTAGAAAGAGGCAAAAATGGCTTTAAAAGGGTTAGAGATGTGCAAAAATGGGTTAGAAATGGCAAAAAATGGCTTAAAAGGGCTTATAGATGTGCCAAAAATGGTTGGAAATGGCCAAAAATGCTTTAAAGCAGGTTAGAGATGTGTAAAAGTGGGTTAGAAATGGCCAAAAATGGATTAAAGCGGGTAATAATTGGGAGAAACTGTGTTAGAAACAGAAAAAAAAAAAAAAGCAGCTTAATAAGAGTTGAAGGAGGGCAAAAATGGTTAAGGTATAGCCAAAAAAGGCTTAAAAAGGGTAAGAGATATGCAAAAACTGGGATAGAAATGGCCAAAAAGGCTTTAAAGCAGGTTAGAGATGTGCAAAAACTGGTCAGAAATGGCCAAAAATGGATTAAAGCGGGAGAGAAATGGGAAAAACTGCATTAGAAACAGAAAAAAAGCATAAAAAGTTTTGAATGAGGGAAAAAATGGTGAAGATATAGCCCAAAAAGGCTTAAATAGGATTAGAGATGTGCAAAAATGGGATAGAAATGGCCAAAAAGTCTTTAAAATGTGTTAGAAATGGAGAAAAATGGGTTAGAAATGGATAAAAAATGGATAAGAAATGGCCAAAAGTAGCTTAAAAGGGGTTAGAGATGTGCAAAAATGAGTTAGAAATGGCCAAGAATGGCATAAAACAGGTTAAGAATGGCCAAAATTGGGTTAGAAATGGCCAAAAAGGCTTTAAAGCAGGTAAGAGATGTGTAAAAAAAAAAAAAAAAAAAATGGTTAGAAGTGGCAAAAAATGGATTAAAGATGGTGAGAAATGCAGAAAACTGGGTTAGAAACAGGAAAAAAAATAGCATAAACCGTGTTGAAAGTGGGGAGAAATGGTTTAGAAAGAACCAAAAATGGCTTTAAAAGGGTTAGAGATTTGCAAAAATGGAATAGAAATGGCCAAAATTTATTTAAAAAGCCTCAAAAATGGACAAAAAATGCATTAGAAATGGCCAAAACCGGCTTAAAAGGGTTAGAGGTATGCGAGAACGGTTTAGAAAAAGCCAAAATTGGCTTAAAAGGGGCTAGAGATGAGCAAAAAAGGGTTAGAAATGGCCAAAAATAGCTTAAAATGGGTTAGATATAGCCAAAAAAGGGTTAAAATGGGTTAGTAGTGGGTAAAAAAGGGTTAGATGTAGCCGAAAATGGCATAAAACGTGTGAGAACTGGGCCAAAAATGGGTCAGAAAAGAAAAAAAAATGCTTATAATTACTTGAATGCGGAAGAGAGTGTTTTTGAAAGAGCCAAAAACGGCTTTAAAAGGGTTAGATGTATGCAAAAATGGGTTACAAATGGCCAAAAACGCCTTAAAATGGGATAGAAATAGTGAAAAATGGCTTAAAATGTGTTAGAAGTGTGTAAAAATGGTTTAGATAAACCCAAAAATGGTTTAAATCGTGTGAGCAATGGGCAAAAAATGAGTTAGAAAAGGAAAGAAAAATGGCTTAAACCAGGTTGAAAGTCAGAAAAAATGGTGTAGAAAGACCCAAACGTGGCTTTAAAAGGGCTAGAGATGAGCAGAAATGGGTTAGAAATGGCAAAGAATGGCTTAAAAGAGGTTAGAGATGTGCCAGAAATGGTTAGAAATGGCCAAAACTGCTTTAAAGCAGGTTAGAGATGTGCAAAAATGGGCTAGAAATGGCCAAAAATGGATTCAAGTGGGTAAAGAAATGGGGAAAACTGGGTTAGAAACAGAAAAAAAACTAGCTTAAAACGGGTGGAAAGTGGGCAAAAATGGTTTAGAATGAGTCAAAAATGCATTAAAAGGGTTCTAGACACGCAAAAATGGGATAGAAATGGCCAAAAATGATTTAAACCGGGTTAGAAATGGACAAAAATTGGATTAGAAATGGCCAAAACCGGTTTAAAAAGGGTTAGAGGTAAGCAGAGATGAGTGAGAAATAGCCAAAACCAGCTTAAAAAAGGTTAGAGATGTGCAAAAATGGGTCAGAAATGACCAAAGCTGGCTTAAAACGGGTTAGAAACGGCCAAAAAAGCTTTAAAGCGGGTTAGAGATGTGCAAAAACGGGTTAGAAATGGCCTAAGTTGGCCAAAAGCGGGTTAGAAATGGCCAAAAAGGCTTTAAAGCAGGTTAGAGATGTGTGTGCAATGGTTAGAAATGGCAAAAATGGGTTAAAGCAGGTAAGAAATGGGGAAAAGTTGGTTAGAAAGGAAATAGAAAAAACCTTCAAACGAGTGGAAAGTTGGCAAAAATCGTTCAGGCATGGCAAAAAAAGGCTTAAAAAGGGTTAGAGCTGAGGAAAAATGGGTTATAAATGGCCAAAAGCAGCTTAAAGGTGGTTAGATAGGGGTAAAACTGGGGTAGGAATGGCCAAAAATTGCTTAAAATGGGTTAGAAGTTTGCAAAACTGTGCTAGAAATGGCCCAAAAGGTTTAAATTGGGACAGAAATGGTGAAAAATGGCTTAAAATGCGTTAGGAGTGAGCAAAAATGGGTTAGATATAGCCGAAAACGGTTTAAATCGTGTGAGAAACAGGCAAAAAATGAGTTAGAAAAGAACTAAAAATGGCTTAAAACGGGTTGAGAGCGAGAAAACATCGTGTAGAAAGAGGCAAAAATGGCTTTAAAAGGGTTAGAGATGTGCAAAAATGGGTTAGAAATGGCAAAAAATGGCTTAAAAGGGCTTATAGATGTGCCAAAAATGGTTGGAAATGGCCAAAAATGCTTTAAAGCAGGTTAGAGATGTGTAAAAGTGGGTTAGAAATGGCCAAAAATGGATTAAAGCGGGTAATAATTGGGAGAAACTGTGTTAGAAACAGAAAAAAAAAAAAAAGCATAATAAGAGTTGAAGGAGGGCAAAAATGGTTAAGGTATAGCCAAAAAAGGCTTAAAAAGGGTAAGAGATATGCAAAAACTGGGATAGAAATGGCCAAAAAGGCTTTAAAGCAGGTTAGAGATGTGCAAAAAACTGGTCAGAAATGGCCAAAAATGGATTAAAGCGGGAGAGAAATGGGAAAAACTGCATTAGAAACAGAAAAAAAGCATAAAAAGTTTTGAATGAGGGAAAAAATGGTGAAGATATAGCCCAAAAAGGCTTAAAAAGGATTAGAGATGTGCAAAAATGGGATAGAAATGGCCAAAAACTCTTTAAAATGTGTTAGAAATGGAGAAAAATGGGTTAGAAATGGATAAAAAATGGATAAGAAATGGCCAAAAGTAGCTTAAAAGGGGTTAGAGATGTGCAAAAATGAGTTAGAAATGGCCAAGAATGGCATAAAACAGGTTAAGAATGGCCAAAATTGGGTTAGAAATGGCCAAAAAGGCTTTAAAGCAGGTAAGAGATGTGTAAAAAAAAAAAAAAAAAAAATGGTTAGAAGTGGCAAAAAATGGATTAAAGATGGTGAGAAATGCAGAAAACTGGGTTAGAAACAGGAAAAAAAATAGCATAAACCGTGTTGAAAGTGGGGAGAAATGGTTTAGAAAGAACCAAAAATGGCTTTAAAAGGGTTAGAGATTTGCAAAAATGGAATAGAAATGGCCAAAATTTATTTAAAAAGCCTCAAAAATGGACAAAAAATGCATTAGAAATGGCCAAAACCGGCTTAAAAGGGTTAGAGGTATGCGAGAACGGTTTAGAAAAAGCCAAAATTGGCTTAAAAGGGGCTAGAGATGAGCAAAAAAGGGTTAGAAATGGCCAAAAATAGCTTAAAATGGGTTAGATATAGCCAAAAAAGGGTTAAAATGGGTTAGTAGTGGGTAAAAAAGGGTTAGATGTAGCCGAAAATGGCATAAAACGTGTGAGAACTGGGCCAAAAATGGGTCAGAAAAGAAAAAAAAATGCTTATAATTACTTGAATGCGGAAGAGAGTGTTTTTGAAAGAGCCAAAAACGGCTTTAAAAGGGTTAGATGTATGCAAAAATGGGTTACAAATGGCCAAAAACGCCTTAAAATGGGATAGAAATAGTGAAAAATGGCTTAAAATGTGTTAGAAGTGTGTAAAAATGGTTTAGATAAACCCAAAAATGGTTTAAATCGTGTGAGCAATGGGCAAAAAATGAGTTAGAAAAGGAAAGAAAAATGGCTTAAACCAGGTTGAAAGTCAGAAAAAATGGTGTAGAAAGACCCAAACGTGGCTTTAAAAGGGCTAGAGATGAGCAGAAATGGGTTAGAAATGGCAAAGAATGGCTTAAAAGAGGTTAGAGATGTGCCAGAAATGGTTAGAAATGGCCAAAACTGCTTTAAAGCAGGTTAGAGATGTGCAAAAATGGGCTAGAAATGGCCAAAAATGGATTCAAGTGGGTAAAGAAATGGGGAAAACTGGGTTAGAAACAGAAAAAAAACTAGCTTAAAACGGGTGGAAAGTGGGCAAAAATGGTTTAGAATGAGTCAAAAATGCATTAAAAGGGTTCTAGACACGCAAAAATGGGATAGAAATGGCCAAAAATGATTTAAACCGGGTTAGAAATGGACAAAAATTGGATTAGAAATGGCCAAAACCGGTTTAAAAAGGGTTAGAGGTAAGCAGAGATGAGTGAGAAATAGCCAAAACCAGCTTAAAAAAGGTTAGAGATGTGCAAAAATGGGTCAGAAATGACCAAAGCTGGCTTAAAACGGGTTAGAAACGGCCAAAAAAGCTTTAAAGCGGGTTAGAGATGTGCAAAAACGGGTTAGAAATGGCCTAAGTTGGCCAAAAGCGGGTTAGAAATGGCCAAAAAGGCTTTAAAGCAGGTTAGAGATGTGTGTGCAATGGTTAGAAATGGCAAAAATGGGTTAAAGCAGGTAAGAAATGGGGAAAAGTTGGTTAGAAAGGAAATAGAAAAAACCTTCAAACGAGTGGAAAGTTGGCAAAAATCGTTCAGGCATGGCAAAAAAAGGCTTAAAAAGGGTTAGAGCTGAGGAAAATTGGGTTATAAATGGCCAAAAGCGGCTTAAAGGTGGTTAGATAGATGTAAAACTGGGGTAGGAATGGCCAAAAATTGCTTAAAATGGGTTAGAAGTTTGCAAAACTGTGCTAGAAATGGCCCAAAAGGTTTAAATTGGGACAGAAATGGTGAAAAATGGCTTAAAATGCGTTAGGAAGTGAGCAAAAATGGGTTAGATATAGCCGAAAACGGTTTAAATCGTGTGAGAACCAGGCAAAAAATGAGTTAGAAAAGAACTAAAAATGGCTTAAAACGGGTTGAGAGCGAGAAAACATCGTGTAGAAAGAGGCAAAAATGGCTTTAAAAGGGTTAGAGATGTGCAAAAATGGGTTAGAAATGGCAAAAAATGGCTTAAAAGGGCTTATAGATGTGCCAAAAATGGTTGGAAATGGCCAAAAATGCTTTAAAGCAGGTTAGAGATGTGTAAAAGTGGGTTAGAAATGGCCAAAAATGGATTAAAGCGGGTAATAATTGGGAGAAACTGTGTTAGAAACAGAAAAAAAAAAAAAGCATAATAAGAGTTGAAGGAGGGCAAAAATGGTTAAGGTATAGCCAAAAAAGGCTTAAAAAGGGTAAGAGATATGCAAAAACTGGGATAGAAATGGCCAAAAAGGCTTTAAAGCAGGTTAGAGATGTGCAAAAACTGGTCAGAAATGGCCAAAAATGGATTAAAGCGGGAGAGAAATGGGAAAAAACTGCATTAGAAACAGAAAAAAAGCATAAAAAGTTTTGAATGAGGGAAAAAATGGTGAAGATATAGCCCAAAAAGGCTTAAAAAGGATTAGAGATGTGCAAAAATGGGATAGAAATGGCCAAAAACTCTTTAAAATGTGTTAGAAATGGAGAAAAATGGGTTAGAAATGGATAAAAAATGGATAAGAAATGGCCAAAAGTAGCTTAAAAGGGGTTAGAGATGTGCAAAAATGAGTTAGAAATGGCCAAGAATGGCATAAAACAGGTTAAGAATGGCCAAAATTGGGTTAGAAATGGCCAAAAAGGCTTTAAAGCTGGTAAGAGATGTGTAAAAAAAAAAAAAAAAAAATGGTTAGAAGTGGCAAAAAATGGATTAAAGATGGTGAGAAATGCAGAAAACTGGGTTAGAAACAGGAAAAAAAATAGCATAAACCGTGTTGAAAGTGGGGAGAAATGGTTTAGAAAGAACCAAAAATGGCTTTAAAAGGGTTAGAGATTTGCAAAAATGGAATAGAAATGGCCAAAATTTATTTAAAAAGCCTCAAAAATGGACAAAAAATGCATTAGAAATGGCCAAAACCGGCTTAAAAGGGTTAGAGGTATGCGAGAACGGTTTAGAAAAAGCCAAAATTGGCTTAAAAGGGGCTAGAGATGAGCAAAAAAGGGTTAGAAATGGCCAAAAATAGCTTAAAATGGGTTAGATATAGCCAAAAAAGGGGTTAAAATGGGTTAGTAGTGGGTAAAAAAAGGGTTAGATGTAGCCGAAAATGGCATAAAACGTGTGAGAACTGGGCCAAAAATGGGTCAGAAAAGAAAAAAAAATGCTTATAATTAGTTGAATGCAGAAGAAAGTGTTTTAGAAAGAGCCAAAAACGGCTTTAAAAGGGTTAGATGTATGCAAAAATGGGTTACAAATGGCCAAAAACGCCTTAAAATGGGATAGAAATAGTGAAAAATGGCTTAAAATGTGTTAGAAGTGTGTAAAAATGGTTTAGATAAACCCAAAAATGGTTTAAATCGTGTGAGCAATGGGCAAAAAATGAGTTAGAAAAGGAAAGAAAAATGGCTTAAACCAGGTTGAAAGTCAGAAAAAATGGTGTAGAAAGACCCAAACGTGGCTTTAAAAGGGCTAGAGATGAGCAGAAATGGGTTAGAAATGGCAAAGAATGGCTTAAAAGAGGTTAGAGATGTGCCAGAAATGGTTAGAAATGGCCAAAACTGCTTTAAAGCAGGTTAGAGATGTGCAAAAATGGGCTAGAAATGGCCAAAAATGGATTCAAGTGGGTAAAGAAATGGGGAAAACTGGGTTAGAAACAGAAAAAAAACTAGCTTAAAACGGGTGGAAAGTGGGCAAAAATGGTTTAGAATGAGTCAAAAATGCATTAAAAGGGTTCTAGACACGCAAAAATGGGATAGAAATGGCCAAAAATGATTTAAAACGGGTTAGAAATGTTCAAAAATTGGATTAGAAATGGCCAAAACCGGTTTAAAAAAGGGTTAGAGGTAAGCAGAGATGAGTGAGAAATAGCCAAAACCGGCTTAAAAAAGGTTAGAGATGTGCAAAAATAAGTCAGGAATGACCAAAGCTGGCTTAAAATGGGTTAGAAACGGCCAAAATGCTTTAAAGCGGGTAAGTGTTGTGCGAAAACGGGTTAGAAATGGCTAAGTTGGCCAAAAAGCGGGTTAGAAATGGCCAAAAAGGCTTTAAAGCAGGTTAGAGATGTGTGTGCAATGGTTAGAAATGGCAAAAATGGGTTAAAGCAGGTAAGAAATCCTTTTTAAGCCTTTTTGGGCTATATCTTCACCATTTTTTTCCCTCATTCAAAACTTTTTATGCTTTTTTTTTCTGTTTCTAATGCAGTTTTTTCCCATTTCTCTCCCGCTTTAATCCTTTTTTGGCCATTTCTGACCAGTTTTTGCACATCTCTAACCTGCTTTAAAGCCTTTTTGGCCATTTCTATCCCAGTTTTTGCATATCTCTAACCCTTTTTAAAGCCTTTTTTTGGCTATACCTTAACCATTTTTGCCCTCCTTCAACTCTTATTAAGCTTTTTTTTCTTCAGTTTCTAACACAGTTTCTCCCAATTATTACCCGCTTTAATCCATTTTAGGCCATTTCTAACCCACTTTTACACATCTCTAACCTGCTTTAAAGCATTTTTGGCCATTTCCAACCATTTTTGGCACATCTATAAGCCCCTTTTAAGCCATTTTTTTGCCATTTCTAACCCATTTTTGCACATCTCTAACCCTTTTAAAGCCATTTTTGCCTCTTTCTACACGATGTTTTCTCGCTCTCAACCCGTTTTAAGCCATTTTTAGTTCTTTTCTAACTCATTTTTTGCCTGTTTCTCACACGATTTAAAACCGTTTTCGGCTATATCTAACCCATTTTTGCTCACTCCTAACGCATTTTAAGCCATTTTTCACCATTTCTGTCCCAATTTACACCTTTTGGGCCATTTCTAGCACAGTTTTGCAAACTTCTAACCCATTTTAAGCAATTTTTGGCCATTCCTACCCCAGTTTTACCCCTATCTAACCACCTTTAAGCCGCTTTTGGCCATTTATAACCCATTTTTCCTCAGCTCTAACCCTTTTTAAGCCTTTTTTTGCTCTACCTGAACGATTTTTGCCAACTTTCCACTCGTTTGAAGGTTTTTTCTCTTCCCTTTCTAACCAAGTTTTCCCCCATTTCTTATCTGCTTTAACCCATTTTTTGCCATTTCTAACCATTGCACACACATCTCTAACCTGCTTTAAAGCCTTTTTGGCCATTTCTAACCCGCTTTTGGCCAACTTAGGCCATTTCTAACCCGTTTTCGCACAACACTTACCCGCTTTAAAGCATTTTGGCCGTTTCTAACCCATTTTAAGCCAGCTTTGGTCATTCCTGACCCATTTTTGCACATCTCTAACCTTTTTTAAGCCGGTTTTGGCTATTTCTCACTCATCTCTGCTTACCTCTAACCCTTTTTAAACCGGTTTTGGCCATTTCTAATCCAATTTTTGAACATTTCTAACCCGTTTTAAATCATTTTTGGCCATTTCTATCCCATTTTTGCGTGTCTAGAACCCTTTTAATGCATTTTTGACTCTTTCTCAACCATTTTTTGCCCACTTTCCCACCCGTTTTTAAGCTAGTTTTTTTCTGTTTCTAACCCAGTTTTCCCCATTTCTTTACCCACTTGAATCCATTTTTGGCCATTTCTAGCCCATTTTTGCACATCTCTAACCTGCTTTAAAAGCAGTTTTGGCCATTTCTAACCATTTCTGGCACATCTCTAACCTCTTTTAAGCCATTCTTTGCCATTTCTAACCCATTTCTGCTCATCTCTAGCCCTTTTAAAGACACGTTTGGGTCTTTCTACACCATTTTTTTCTGACTTTCAACCTGGTTTAAGCCATTTTTCTTTCCTTTTCTAACTCATTTTTTGCCCATTGCTCACACGATTTTAAACCATTTTTGGGTTTATCTAAACCATTTTTACACACTTCTAACACATTTTAAGCCATTTTTCACTATTTCTATCCCATTTTAAGGCGTTTTTGGCCATTTGTAACCCATTTTTGCATACAACTAACCTTTTTAAAGCCGTTTTTGGCTCTTTCTAAAACACTTTCTTCCGCATTCAAGTAATTATAAGCATTTTTTTTTCTTTTCTGACCCATTTTTGGCCCAGTTCTCACACGTTTTATGCCATTTTCGGCTACATCTAACCCTTTTTTACCCACTACTAACCCATTTCAACCCTTTTTTGGCTATATCTAACCCATTTTAAGCTATTTTTGGCCATTTCTAACCCTTTTTTGCTCATCTCTAGCCCCTTTTAAGCCTAATTTGGCTTTTTCTGAACCGTTCTCGCATACCTCTAACCCTTTTTAAGCCGGTTTTTGGCCATTTCTAATGCATTTTTTGTCCATTTTTGAGGCTTTTTAAATAAATTTTGGCCATTTCTATTCCATTTTTGCAAATCTCTAACCCTTTTAAAGCCATTTTTGGTTCTTTCTAAACCATTTCTCCCCACTTTCAACACGGTTTATGCTATTTTTTTTTCCGTTTCTAACCCAGTTTTTTGCATTTCTCACCATCTTTAATCCATTTTTTTGCCACTTCTAACCATTTTATTTTTTTTTTTTTTTTACACATCTCTTACCTGCTTTAAAGCCTTTTTGGCCATTTCTAACCCATTTTTTGGCCATTCTTAACCTGTTTTATGCCATTCTTGGCCATTTCTAACTCATTTTTGCACATCTCTAACCCCTTTTAAGCTACTTTTGGCCATTTCTTATCCATTTTTTGTCCATTTCTAACCCATTTTTCTCCATTTCTAACACATTTTAAAGAGTTTTTGGCCATTTCTATCCCATTTTTGCACATCTCTAATCCTTTTTAAGCCTTTTTGGGCTATATCTTCACCATTTTTTCCCTCATTCAAAACTTTTTTATGCTTTTTTTCTGTTTCTAATGCAGTTTTTCCCATTTCTCTCCCGCTTTAATCCTTTTTTGGCCATTTCTGACCAGTTTTTGCACATCTCTAACCTGCTTTAAAGCCTTTTTGGCCATTTCTATCCCAGTTTTTGCATATCTCTAACCCTTTTTAAGCCTTTTTTTGGCTATACCTTAACCATTTTTGCCCTCCTTCAACTCTTATTAAGCTTTTTTTTCTTCAGTTTCTAACACAGTTTCTCCCAATTATTACCCGCTTTAATCCATTTTAGGCCATTTCTAACCCACTTTTACACATCTCTAACCTGCTTTAAAGCATTTTTGGCCATTTCCAACCATTTTTGGCACATCTATAAGCCCTTTTAAGCCATTTTTTTGCCATTTCTAACCCATTTTTGCACATCTCTAACCCTTTTAAAGCCATTTTTGCCTCTTTCTACACGATGTTTTCTCGCTCTCAACCCGTTTTAAGCCATTTTTAGTTCTTTTCTAACTCATTTTTTGCCTGTTTCTCACACGATTTAAACCGTTTTCGGCTATATCTAACCCATTTTTGCTCACTCCTAACGCATTTTAAGCCATTTTTCACCATTTCTGTCCCAATTTACACCATTTGGGCCAATTCTAGCACAGTTTTGCAAACTTCTAACCCATTTTAAGCAATTTTTGGCCATTCCTACCCCAGTTTTACCCCTATCTAACCACCTTTAAGCCGCTTTTGGCCATTTATAACCCATTTTTCCTCAGCTCTAACCCTTTTTAAGCCTTTTTTTGCTCTACCTGAACGATTTTTGCCAACTTTCCACTCGTTTGAAGGTTTTTTCTCTTCCCTTTCTAACCAAGTTTTCCCCATTTCTTACCTGCTTTAACCCATTTTTGCCATTTCTAACCATTGCACACACATCTCTAACCTGCTTTAAAGCCTTTTTGGCCATTTCTAACCCGCTTTTGGCCAACTTAGGCCATTTCTAACCCGTTTTCGCACATCTCTTACCCGCTTTAAAGCTTTTTTGGCCGTTTCTAACCCGTTTTTAAGCCAGCTTTGGTCATTTCTGACCCATTTTTGCACATCTCTAACCTTTTTTAAGCCGGTTTTGGCTATTTCTCACTCATCTCTGCTTACCTCTAACCCTTTTTAAACCGGTTTTGGCCATTTCTAATCCAATTTTTGAACATTTCTAACCCGTTTTAAATCATTTTTGGCCATTTCTATCCCATTTTTGCGTGTCTAGAACCCTTTTAATGCATTTTTTACTCTTTCTCAACCATTTTTGCCCACTTTCCACCCGTTTTAAGCTAGTTTTTTTCTGTTTCTAACCCAGTTTTCCCCATTTCTTTACCCACTTGAATCCATTTTTGGCCATTTCTAGCCCATTTTTGCACATCTCTAACCTGCTTTAAAGCAGTTTTGGCCATTTCTAACCATTTCTGGCACATCTCTAACCTCTTTTAAGCCATTCTTTGCCATTTCTAACCCATTTCTGCTCATCTCTAGCCCTTTTAAAGCCACGTTTGGGTCTTTCTACACCATTTTTTCTGACTTTCAACCTGGTTTAAGCCATTTTTCTTTCCTTTTCTAACTCATTTTTTGCCCATTGCTCACACGATTTAAACCATTTTTGGATTTATCTAAACCATGTTTACACACTTCTAACACATTTTAAGCCATTTTTCACTATTTCTATCCCATTTTAAGGCGTTTTTGGCCATTTGTAACCCATTTTTGCATACATCTAACCCTTTTAAAGCCATTTTGGGCTCTTTCTAAAACACTCTCTTCCGCATTCAAGTAATTATAAGCATTTTTTTTTCTTTTCTGACCCATTTTTGGCCCAGTTCTCACACGTTTTATGCCATTTTCGGCTACATCTAACCCTTTTTTACCCACTACTAACCCATTTTAACCCTTTTTTGGCTATATCTAACCCATTTTAAGCTATTTTTGGCCATTTCTAACCCTTTTTTGCTCATCTCTAGCCCCTTTTAAGCCTAATTTGGCTTTTTCTAAACCGTTCTCGCATACCTCTAACCCTTTTAAGCCGGTTTTGGCCATTTCTAATGCATTTTTTGTCCATTTTTGAGGCTTTTTAAATAAATTTTGGCAATTTCTATTCCATTTTTGCAAATCTCTAACCCTTTTAAAGCCATTTTTGGTTCTTTCTAAACCATTTCTCCCCACTTTCAACACGGTTTATGCTATTTTTTTTTTCCGTTTCTAACCCAGTTTTCTGCATTTCTCACCATCTTTAATCCATTTTTTGCCACTTCTAACCATTTTATTTTTTTTTTTTTTTGCACATCTCTTACCTGCTTTAAAGCCTTTTTGGCCATTTCTAACCCATTTTTGGCCATTCTTAACCTGTTTTATGCCATTCTTGGCCATTTCTAACTCATTTTTGCACATCTCTAACCCCTTTTAAGCTACTTTTGGCCATTTCTTATCCATTTTTTATCCATTTCTAACCCATTTTTCTCCATTTCTAACACATTTTAAAGAGTTTTTGGCCATTTCTATCCCATTTTTGCACATCTATAATCCTATTTAAGCCTTTTTGGGCTATATCTTCACCATTTTTTCCCTCATTCAAAACTTTTTATGCTTTTTTTCTGTTTCTAATGCAGTTTTTCCCATTTCTCTCCCGCTTTAATCCTTTTTTGGCCATTTCTGACCAGTTTTTGCACATCTCTAACCTGCTTTAAAGCCTTTTTGGCCATTTCTATCCCAGTTTTTGCATATCTCTAACCCTTTTTAAGCCTTTTTTGGCTATACCTTAACCATTTTTGCCCTCCTTCAACTCTTATTAAGCTTTTTTTTTTTTTTTTTCCTAACACAGTTTCTCCCAATTATTACCCGCTTTAATCCATTTTTGGCCATTTCTAACCCACTTTTACACATCTCTAACCTGCTTTAAAGCATTTTTGGCCATTTCCAACCATTTTTGGCACATCTATAAGCCCTTTTAAGCCATTTTTTGCAATTTCTAACCCATTTTTGCTCACTCCTAATGCATTTTAAGCCATTTTTCACCATTTCTGTCCCAATTTAAACCTTCTGGGCCATTTCTAGCACAGTTTTGCAAACTTCTAACCCATTTTAAGCAATTTTTGGCCATTCCTACCCCAGTTTTACCCCTATCTAACCACCTTTAAGCCGCTTTTGGCCATTTATAACCCAATTTTCCTCAGCTCTAACCCTTTTTAAGCCTTTTTTTGCTCTACCTGAACGATTTTTGCCAACTTTCCACTCGTTTGAAGGTTTTTTCTATTTCCTTTCTAACCAAGTTTTCCCCATTTCTTACCTGCTTTAACCCATTTTTGCCATTTCTAACCATTGCACACACATCTCTAACCTGCTTTAAAGCCTTTTTGGCCATTTCTAACCCGCTTTTGGCCAACTTAGGCCATTTCTAACCCGTTTTCGCACATCTCTAACCCGCTTTAAAGCTTTTTTGGCCGTTTCTAACCCGTTTTAAGCCAGCTTTGGTCATTTCTGACCCATTTTTGCACATCTCTAACCTTTTTTAAGCCGGTTTTGGCTATTTCTCACTCATCTCTGCTTACCTCTAACCCTTTTTAAACCGGTTTTGGCCATTTCTAATCCAATTTTTGAACATTTCTAACCCGTTTTAAATCATTTTTGGCCATTTCTATCCCATTTTTGCGTGTCTAGAACCCTTTTAATGCATTTTTGACTCTTTCTCAACCATTTTTGCCCACTTTCCACCCGTTTTAAGCTAGTTTTTTTCTGTTTCTAACCCAGTTTTCCCCATTTCTTTACCCACTTGAATCCATTTTTGGCCATTTCTAGCCCATTTTTGCACATCTCTAACCTGCTTTAAAGCAGTTTTGGCCATTTCTAACCATTTCTGGCACATCTCTAACCTCTTTTAAGCCATTCTTTGCCATTTCTAACCCATTTCTGCTCATCTCTAGCCCTTTTAAAGACACGTTTGGGTCTTTCTACACCATTTTTTCTGACTTTCAACCTGGTTTAAGCCGTTTTTCTTTCCTTTTCTAACTCATTTTTTGCCCATTGCTCACACGATTTAAACCATTTTTGGATTTATCTAAACCATTTTTACACACTTCTAACACATTTTAAGCCATTTTTCACTATTTCTATCCCATTTTAAGGCGTTTTTGGCCATTTGTAACCCATTTTTGCATACATCTAACCCTTTTAAAGCCGTTTTTTGCTCTTTCTAAAACACTCTCTTCCGCATTCAAGTAATTATAAGCATTTTTTTTTCTTTTCTGACCCATTTTTGGCCCAGTTCTCACACGTTTTATGCCATTTTCGGCTACATCTAACCCTTTTTTACCCACTACTAACCCATTTTAACCCTTTTTTGGCTATATCTAACCCATTTTAAGCTATTTTTGGCCATTTCTAACCCTTTTTTGCTCATCTCTAGCCCCTTTTAAGCCTAATTTGGCTTTTTCTAAACCGTTCTCGCATACCTCTAACCCTTTTAAGCCGGTTTTAGCCATTTCTAATGCATTTTTTGTCCATTTTTGAGGCTTTTTAAATAAATTTTGGCCATTTCTATTCCATTTTTGCAAATCTCTAACCCTTTTAAAGCCATTTTTGGTTCTTTCTAAACCATTTCTCCCCACTTTCAACACGGTTTATGCTATTTTTTTTTCCGTTTCTAACCCAGTTTTCTGCATTTCTCACCATCTTTAATCCATTTTTTTGCCACTTCTAACCATTTTATTTTTTTTTTTTTTGCACATCTCTTACCTGCTTTAAAGCAGTTTTGGCCATTTCTAACCCATTTTTGGCCATTCTTAACCTGTTTTATGCCATTCTTGGCCATTTCTAACTCATTTTTGCACATCTCTAACCCCTTTTATGTAAATTTTGGCCATTTCTTATCCATTTTTTGTCCATTTCTAACCCATTTTTCTCCATTTCTAACACGTTTTAAAGAGTTTTTGGCCATTTCTATCCCATTTTTGCACATCTCTAATCCTTTTTAAGCCTTTTTGGGCTATATCTTCACCATTTTTTCCCTCATTCAAAACTTTTTATGCTTTTTTTCTGTTTCCAATGCAGTTTTTCCCATTTCTCTCCCGCTTTAATCCATTTTTGGCCATTTCTGACCAGTTTTTGCACATCTCTAACCTGCTTTAAAGCCTTTTTGGCCATTTCTATCCCAGTTTTTGCATATCTCTAACCCTTTTTAAGCCTTTTTTGGCTATACCTTAACCATTTTTGCCCTCCTTCAACTCTTATTAAGCTTTTTTTTTTTTTTCTGTTTCTAACACAGTTTCTCCCAATTATTACCCGCTTTAATCCATTTTTGGCCATTTCTAACCCACTTTTACACATCTCTAACCTGCTTTAAAGCATTTTTGGCCATTTCCAACCATTTTTGGAACATCTATAAGCCCTTTTAAGCCATTTTTTGCCATTTCTAACCCATTTTTGCACATCTCTAACCCTTTTAAAGCCATTTTTGCCTCTTTCTACACGATGTTTTCTCGCTCTCAACCCGTTTTAAGCCATTTTTAGTTCTTTTCTAACTCATTTTTTGCCTGTTTCTCACACGATTTAAACCGTTTTCGGCTATATCTAACCCATTTTTGCCCACTCCTAACGCATTTTAAGCCATTTTTCACCATTTCTGTCCCAATTTAAACCTTTTGGGCCATTTCTAGCACAGTTTTGCAAACTTCTAACCCATTTTAAGCAATTTTTGGCCATTCCTACCCCAGTTTTACCCCTATCTAACCACCTTTAAGCCGTTTTTGGCCATTTATAACCCATTTTTCCTAAAAATGACACATTGCTGTCACTCCTCACTTCATCTCCTAATAGTCCCTTTGAATCCATGGTTTCTCGCGCCCTCTCTCGTTTGAACAGCAGCAGTGACAGGTGAACACGAGCTCTTGGCCTCTGCTCCCACAGCCGAAGAGCCAGGAGTGAAAGCTCCGGCTGGGCATCTTCAGCAACTAGTCAGCTTTGCAACTGTGACACATATATTGCGGTTGCTCCTCACTTTCCTACCTCAAAGTCCAATTGAATCCAAAATCTCTGTGCCCTTTCTCTGCTGGGCAGCAGCAGAGAGAGTAGAGCCGGAACGTTTTGTCCCTGCTAAAAGAGCAGAAGAGCCAGGACAAAATGTTCCTGCAGATCATCTTCAGCGCACAGCGAGCTTTGCAACTCTGCAACACGCATTGCTGTCACTCCTCCCTTTCCTGCCTGAAAGACCAACTGAATCCACCATCTCTGTGCCCGCTCTCTGCTGAGCAGCAACAGAAAGAGAGGAGCAGGAATGTTTAGACTGGACTAAAACAGCAGAAGCGCCTTGCAAAAAAGCTCCTGCTGATCATGTTTAGCACACAGTGAGCTTTAAACTGTGACACAAACATTGCTGTCACTCTTCACTCTTTCTCCTAAAAGTGCATTTGAATCCAACGTTTCTGGTGCGCTCTCTCGTTTCGAGAGGAGTTGTGACAGGGGAGGACGAGCGCTTGGACTCTAATCCCACAGCCGAAGGGCCAGCAGGGAAACTCCTGCTGGGCATCTTCAGCACACAGTGAGCTTTGCAACTCTGAAACACACATTGCTGTCACCTCTCACTTTCCTACCTGAAAGTCCAATTGAATCCTACATCTCCTGTGCTTGCTCTTTGTGAGCAGTAGCAGAATATAGCACTTACGTTTGGACTCTGCTGAAACAGCAGAAGAGACAGTCCAGAAAGTTCCCACTGATCATCTTCAGAGCACAGTGAGCTTTGCAACGCTGAAACACACATTGCTGTCACTCCTCACTTCATCTCCTAAGAGTCCCTTTGAATCCATGGTCTCTCGCGCCCTCTCTCGTTTGAACAGCAGCAGTGACAGGTGAACACGAGCTCTTGGCCTCTGCTCCCACAGCCGAAGAGCCAGGAGTGAAAGCTCCGGCTGGGCTTCTTCAGCAATTAGTCAGCTTTGCAACTGTGACACATATATTGCGGTTGCTCCTCACTTTCCTACCTCAAAGTCCAATTGAATCCAAAATCTCTGTGCCCTTTCTCAGGTGGGCAGCAGCAGAGAGAGTAGAGCAGGAACGTTTTGTCCCTGCTAAAAGAGCAGAAGAGCCAGGACAAAATGTTCCTGCAGATCATCTTCAGCGCACAGCGAGCTTTGCAACTCTGCAACACGCATTGCTGTCACTCCTCCCTTTCCTGCCTGAAAGACCAACTGAATCCACCATCTCTGTGCCCGCTCTCTGCTGAGCAGCAACAGAGAGAGTAGAGCAGGAATGTTTAGACTGGACTAAAACAGCAGAAGCGCCTTGCAAAAAAGCTCCTGCTGATCATGTTTAGCACACAGCGAGCTTTAAACTGTGACACAAACATTGCTGTCACTCCTCACTTTATCTCCTAAAAGTGCATTTGAATCCAACGTTTCTGGTGCGCTCTCTCGTTTCGAGAGGATTTGTGACAGGGGAGGACGAGCGCTTGGACTCGAATCCCACAGCCGAAGGGCCAGCAGGGAAACTCCTGCTGGGCATCTTCAGCACACAGCGAGCTTTGCAACTCTGAAACACACATTGCTGTCACCTCTCACTTTCCTACCTCAAAGTCCAATTGAATCCTACATCTCCTGTGCTTGCTTTTTGGGAGCAGTAGCAGAATATAGCACTTACGTTTGGACTCTGCTGAAACAGCAGAAGAGACAGTCCAGAAAGTTCCCACTGATCATCTTCAGCGCACAGTGAGCTTTGCAACTCTGAAACACACATTGCTGTCACTCCTCACTTCATCTCCTAATAGTCCCTTTGAATCCATGGTCTCTCGCGCCCTCTCTCGTTTGAACAGCAGCAGTGACAGGTGAACACGAGCTCTTGGCCTCTGCTCCCACAGCCGAAGAGCCAGGAGTGAAAGCTCCGGCTGGGCATCTTCAGCAATTAGTCAGCTTTGCAACTGTGACACATATATTGCGGTTGCTCCTCACTTTCCTACCTCAAAGTCCAATTGAATCCAAAGTCTCTGTGCCCTTTCTCTGCTGGGCAGCAGCAGAGAGAGTAGAGCAGGAACGTTTTGTCCCTGCTAAAAGAGCAGAAGAGCCAGGACAAAATGTTCCTGCAGATCATCTTCAGCGCACAGCGAGCTTTGCAACTCTGCAACACGCATTGCTGTCACTCCTCCCTTTCCTGCCTGAAAGACCAACTGAATCCACCATCTCTGTGCCCGCTCTCTGCTGAGCAGCAACAGAGAGAGTAGAGCAGGAATGTTTAGACTGGACTAAAACAGCAGAAGCGCCTTGCAAAAAAGCTCCTGCTGATCATGTTTAGCACACAGCGAGCTTTAAACTGTGACACAAACATTGCTGTCACTCCTCACTTTATCTCCTAAAAGTGCATTTGAATCCAACGTTTCTGGTGCGCTCTCTCGTTTCGAGAGGAGTTGTGACAGGGGAGGACGAGCGCTTGGACTCTAATCCCACAGCCGAAGGGCCAGCAGGGAAACTCCTGCTGGGCATCTTCAGCACACAGTGAGCTTTGCAACTCTGAAACACACATTGCTGTCACCTCTCACTTTCCTACCTGAAAGTCCAATTGAATCCTACATCTCCTGTGCTTGCTCTTTGTGAGCAGTAGCAGAATATAGCACTTACGTTTGGACTCTGCTGAAACAGCAGAAGAGACAGTCCAGAAAGTTCCCACTGATCATCTTCAGAGCACAGTGAGCTTTGCAACGCTGAAACACACATTGCTGTCACTCCTCACTTCATCTCCTAAGAGTCCCTTTGAATCCATGGTCTCTCGCGCCCTCTCTCGTTTGAACATCAGCAGTGACAGGTGAACACGAGCTCTTGGCCTCTGCTCCCACAGCCGAAGAGCCAGGAGTGAAAGCTCGGCTGTGCATCTTCAGCAATTAGTCAGCTTTGCAACTGTGACACATATATTGCGGTCGCTCCTCACTTTCCTACCTCAAAGTCCAATTGAATCCAAAGTCTCTGTGCCCTTTCTCTGCTGGGCAGCAGCAGAGAGAGTAGAGCAGGAACGTTTTGTCCCTGCTAAAAGAGCAGAAGAGCCAGGACAAAATGTTCCTGCAGATCATCTTCAGCGCACAGCGAGCTTTGCAACTCTGCAACACGCATTGCTGTCACTCCTCCCTTTCCTGCCTGAAAGACCAACTGAATCCACCATCTCTGTGCCCGCTCTCTGCTGAGCAGCAACAGAGAGAGTAGAGCAGGAATGTTTAGACTGGACTAAAACAGCAGAAGCGCCTTGCAAAAAAGCTCCTGCTGATCATGTTTAGCACACAGCGAGCTTTAAACTGTGACACAAACATTGCTGTCACTCTTCACTCTTTCTCCTAAAAGTGCATTTGAATCCAACGTTTCTGGTGCGCTCTCTCGTTTCGAGAGGAGTTGTGACAGGGGAGGACGAGCGCTTGGACTCTAATCCCACAGCCGAAGGGCCAGCAGGGAAACTCCTGCTGGGCATCTTCAGCACACAGTGAGCTTTGCAACTCTGAAACACACATTGCTGTCACCTCTCACTTTCCTACCTCAAAGACCAATTGAATCCTACATCTCCTGTGCTTGCTCTTTGTGAGCAGTAGCAGAATATAGCACTTACGTTTGGACTCTGCTGAAACAGCAGAAGAGACAGTCCAGAAAGTTCCCACTGATCATCTTCAGCGCACAGTGAGCTTTGCAACGCTGAAACACACATTGCTGTCACTCCTCACTTCATCTCCTAATAGTCCCTTTGAATCCATGGTCTCTCGCGCCCTCTCTCGTTTGAACAGCAGCAGTTACAGGTGAACACGAGCTCTTGGCCTCTGCTCCCACAGCCGAAGAGCCAGGAGTGAAAGCTCGGCTGTGCATCTTCAGCAATTAGTCAGCTTTGCAACTGTGACACAAATATTGCGGTTGCTCCTCACTTTCCTACCTCAAAGTCCAATTGAATCCAAAATCTCTGTGCCCTTTCTCTGCTGGGCAGCAGCAGAGAGAGTAGAGCAGGAACGTTTTGTCCCTGCTAAAAGAGCAGAAGAGCCAGGACAAAATGTTCCTGCAGATCATCTTCAGCGCACAGCGAGCTTTGCAACTCTGCAACACGCATTGCTGTCACTCCTCCCTTTCCTGCCTGAAAGACCAACTGAATCCACCATCTCTGTGCCCGCTCTCTGCTGAGCAGCAACAGAAAGAGTAGAGCAGGAATGTTGAGACTGTGCTAAAGCAGCAGAAGCGCCTTGCAAAAAAGCTCCTGCTGATCATGTTTAGCACACAGCGAGCTTTAAACTGTGACACAAACATTGCTGTCACTCCTCACTTTATCTCCTAAAAGTGCATTTGAATCCAACGTTTCTGGTGCGCTCTCTCGTTTCGAGAGGAGTTGTGACAGGGGAGGACGAGCGCTTGGACTCTAATCCCACAGCCGAAGGGCCAGCAGGGAAACTCCTGCTGGGCATCTTCAGCACACAGTGAGCTTTGCAACTCTGCAACACACATTGCTGTCAGTCCTCCCTTTCCTGCCTGAAAGACCAATTGATTCCAACATCTCTGTGCCCGCTCTCTGCTGAGCAGCAACAGAAAGAGCGGAGCAGGAATGTTTAGACTGGGCTAAAACAGCAGAAGTGCCATGCCAAAAAGCTCCTGCTGATCACGTTTAGCACACAGTGAGCTTTAAACTGTGACACAAACATTGCTGCCACTCTTCACTCTTTCTCCTAAAAGTGCATTTGAATCCAATGTTTCTGGTGCGCTCTCTCGTTTCGAGAGGAGTTGTGACAGGGGAGGACTAGCGCTTGGACTCTAATCCCACAGCCGAAGGGTCAGCAGGGAAACTCCTGATGGGCATCTTCAGCACACAGTGAGCTTTGCAACTCTGAAACACACATAGCTGTCACCTCTCACTTTCCTACCTCAAAGTCCAATTGAATCCTACATCTCCTGTGCTTGCTCTTTGTGAGCAGTAGCAGAATATAGCACTTACGTTTGGACTCTGCTGAAACAGCAGAAGAGACAGTCCAGAAAGTTCCCACTGGTCATCTTCAGAGCACAGCGATCTTTGCAACTCTGCAACAGACATTGCTGTCACTCCTCCCTTTCCTGCCTGAAAGACCAACTGAATCCACCATCTCTGTGCCCGCTCTCTGCTGAGCAGCAACAGAGAGAGTAGAGCAGGAATGTTGAGACTGTGCTAAAGCAGCAGAAGAGCCTTGCAAAAAAGCTCCTGCTGATCATGTTTAGCACACAGCGAGCTTTAAACTGTGACACAAACATTGCTGTCACTCCTCACTTTATCTCCTAAAAGTGCATTTGAATCCAACGTTTCTGGTGCGCTCTCTCGTTTCAAGAGGAGTTGTGACAGGGGAGGACGAGCGCTTGGACTCTAATCCCACAGCCGAAGGGCCAGCAGGGATACTCCTGCTGGGCATCTTCAGCACACAGTGAGCTTTGCAACTCTGCAACACACATTGCTGTCACCTCTCACTTTCCTACCTCAAAGTCCAATTGAATCCTACATCTCCTGTGCTTGCTCTTTGTGAGCAGTAGCAGAATATAGCACTTACGTTTGGACTCTGCTGAAACAGCAGAAGAGACAGTCCAGAAAGTTCCCACTGATCATCTTCAGAGCACAGTGAGCTTTGCAACGCTGAAACACACATTGCTGTCACTCCTCACTTCATCTCCTAATAGTCCCTTTGAATCCATGGTCTCTCGCGCCCTCTCTCGTTTGAACAGCAGCAGTGACAGGTGAACACGAGCTCTTGGCCTCTGCTCCCACAGCCGAAGAGCCAGGAGTGAAAGCTCCGGCTGTGCATCTTCAGCAATTAGTGAGCTTTGCAACTGTGACACATATATTGCTGTTGCTCCTCACTTTCCTACCTCAAAGTCCAATTGAATCCAAAATCTCTGGGCCCTTTCTCTGCTGGGCAGCAGCAGAGAGAGTAGAGCCGGAACGTTTTGTCCCTGCTAAAAGAGCAGAAGAGCCAGGACAAAATGTTCCTGCAGATCATCTTCAGCGCACAGCGAGCTTTGCAACTCTGCAACACGCATTGCTGTCACTCCTCCCTTTCCTGCCTGAAAGACCAACTGAATCCACCATCTCTGTGCCCGCTCTCTGCTGAGCAGCAACAGAGAGAGTAGAGCAGGAATGTTTAGACTGGACTAAAACAGCAGAAGCGCCTTGCAAAAAAGCTCCTGCTGATCATGTTTAGCACACAGTGAGCTTTAAACTGTGACACAATCATTGCTGCCACTCTTCACTCTTTCTCCTAAAAGTGCATTTGAATCCAACGTTTCTGGTGCGCTCTCTCGTTTCGAGAGGAGTTGTGACAGGGGAGGACGAGCGCTTGGACTCTAATCCCACAGCCGAAGGGCCAGCAGGGAAACTCCTGCTGGGCATCTTCAGCACACAGTGAGCTTTGCAACTCTGCAACAGACATTGCTGTCACTCCTCCCTTTCCTGCCTGAAAGACCAATTGATTCCAACATCTCTGTGCCCGCTCTCTGCTGAGCAGCAACAGAAAGAGAGGAGCAGGAATGTTTAGACTGGGCTAAAACAGCAGAAGTGCCTTGCAAAAAAGCTCCTGCTGATCATGTTTAGCACACAGTGAGCTTTAAACTGTGACACAAACATTGCTGCCACTCTTCACTCTTTCTCCTAAAAGTGCATTTGAATCCAACGTTTCTGGTGTGCACTCTCGTTTCGAGAGGAGTTGTGACAGGGGAGGACGAGCGCTTGGACTCTAATCCCACAGCCGAAGGGCCAGCAGGGAAACTCCTGCTGGGCATCTTCAGCACACAGTGAGCTTTGCAACTCTGAAACACACATTGCTGACACCTCTCACTTTCCTACCTCAAAGTCCAATTGAATCCTACATCTCCTGTGCTTGCTCTTTGTGAGCAGTAGCAGAATATAGCACTTACGTTTGGACTCTGCTGAAACAGCAGAAGAGACAGTCCAGAAAGTTCCCACTGATCATGTTCAGCGCACAGTGAGCTTTGCAACTCTGAAACACACATTGCTGTCACTCCTCACTTCATCTCCTAAGAGTCCCTTTGAATCCATGGTCTCTCGCGCCCTCTCTCGTTTGAACAGCAGCAGTGACAGGTGAACACGAGCTCTTGGCCTCTGCTCCCACAGCCGAAGAGCCAGGAGTGAAAGCTCCGGCTGGGCATCTTCAGCAATTAGTCAGCTTTGCAACTGTGACGCATATATTGCTGTTGCTCCTCACTTTCCTACCTCAAAGTCCAAATGAATCCAAAATCTCTGGGCCCTTTCTCTGCTGGGCAGCAGCAGACAGAGTAGAGCCGGAACGTTTTGTCCCTGCTAAAAGAGCAGAAGAGCCAGGACAAAATGTTCCTGCAGATCATCTTCAGCGCACAGCGAGCTTTGCAACTCTGCAACACGCATTGCTGTCACTCCTCCCTTTCCTGCCTGAAAGACCAACTGAATCCACCATCTCTGTGCCCGCTCTCTGCTGAGCAGCAACAGAGAGAGTAGAGCAGGAATGTTTAGACTGGACTAAAACAGCAGAAGCGCCTTGCAAAAAAGCTCCTGCTGATCATGTTTAGCACACAGCGAGCTTTAAACTGTGACACAAACATTGCTGCCACTCTTCACTCTTTCTCCTAAAAGTGCATTTGAATCCAACGTTTCTGGTGCGCTCTCTCGTTTCAAGAGGAGTTGTGATAGGGGAGGACGAGCGCTTGGACTCTAATCCCACAGCCGAAGGGCCAGCAGGGAAACTCCTGCTGGGCATCTTCAGCACACAGTGAGCTTTGCAACTCTGCAACACACATTGCTGTCAGTCCTCCCTTTCCTGCCTGAAAGACCAATTGATTCCAACATCTCTGTACCCGCTCTCTGCTGAGCAGCAACAGAAAGAGCGGAGCAGGAATGTTTAGACTGGGCTAAAACAGCAGAAGTGCCATGCCAAAAAGCTCCTGCTGATCACGTTTAGCACACAGTGAGCTTTAAACTGTGACACAAACATTGCTGCCACTCTTCACTCTTTCTCCTAAAAGTGCATTTGAATCCAATGTTTCTGGTGCGCTCTCTCGTTTCGAGAGGAGTTGTGACAGGGGAGGACTAGCGCTTGGACTCTAATCCCACAGCCGAAGGGTCAGCAGGGAAACTCCTGATGGGCATCTTCAGCACACAGTGAGCTTTGCAACTCTGAAACACACATTGCTGTCACCTCTCACTTTCCTACCTGAAAGTCCAATTGAATCCTACATCTCCTGTGCTTGCTCTTTGTGAGCAGTAGCAGAATATAGCACTTACGTTTGGACTCTGCTGAAACAGCAGAAGAGACAGTCCAGAAAGTTCCCACTGGTCATCTTCAGAGCACAGCGATCTTTGCAACTCTGCAACAGACATTGCTGTCACTCCTCCCTTTCCTGCCTGAAAGACCAACTGAATCCACCATCTCTGTGCCCGCTCTCTGCTGAGCAGCAACAGAGAGAGTAGAGCAGGAATGTTGAGACTGTGCTAAAGCAGCAGAAGAGCCTTGCAAAAAAGCTCCTGCTGATCATGTTTAGCACACAGCGAGCTTTAAACTGTGACACAAACATTGCTGTCACTCCTCACTTTATCTCCTAAAAGTGCATTTGAATCCAATGTTTCTGGTGCGCTCTCTCGTTTCGAGAGGAGTTGTGACAGGGGAGGACTAGCGCTTGGACTCTAATCCCACAGCCGAAGGGCCAGCAGGGATACTCCTGCTGGGCATCTTCAGCACACAGTGAGCTTTGCAACTCTGCAACACACATTGCTGTCACCTCTCACTTTCCTACCTCAAAGTCCAATTGAATCCTACATCTCCTGTGCTTGCTCTTTGTGAGCAGTAGCAGAATATAGCACTTACGTTTGGACTCTGCTGAAACAGCAGAAGAGACAGTCCAGAAAGTTCCCACTGATCATCTTCAGCGCACAGTGAGCTTTGCAACTCTGAAACACACATTGCTGTCACTCCTCACTTCATCTCCTAAGAGTCCCTTTGAATCCATGGTCTCTCGCGCCCTCTCTCGTTTGAACAGCAGCAGTGACAGGTGAACACGAGCTCTTGGCCTCTGCTCCCACAGCCGAAGAGCCAGGAGTGAAAGCTCCGGCTGGGCATCTTCAGCAATTAGTCAGCTTTGCAACTGTGACGCATATATTGCTGTTGCTCCTCACTTTCCTACCTCAAAGTCCAAATGAATCCAAAATCTCTGGGCCCTTTCTCTGCTGGGCAGCAGCAGACAGAGTAGAGCCGGAACGTTTTGTCCCTGCTAAAAGAGCAGAAGAGCCAGGACAAAATGTTCCTGCAGATCATCTTCAGCGCACAGCGAGCTTTGCAACTCTGCAACACGCATTGCTGTCACTCCTCCCTTTCCTGCCTGAAAGACCAACTGAATCCACCATCTCTGTGCCCGCTCTCTGCTGAGCAGCAACAGAGAGAGTAGAGCAGGAATGTTTAGACTGGACTAAAACAGCAGAAGCGCCTTGCAAAAAAGCTCCTGCTGATCATGTTTAGCACACAGCGAGCTTTAAACTGTGACACAAACATTGCTGCCACTCTTCACTCTTTCTCCTAAAAGTGCATTTGAATCCAACGTTTCTGGTGCGCTCTCTCGTTTCAAGAGGAGTTGTGATAGGGGAGGACGAGCGCTTGGACTCTAATCCCACAGCCGAAGGGCCAGCAGGGAAACTCCTGCTGGGCATCTTCAGCACACAGTGAGCTTTGCAACTCTGCAACACACATTGCTGTCAGTCCTCCCTTTCCTGCCTGAAAGACCAATTGATTCCAACACCTCTGTGCCCGCTCTCTGCTGAGCAGCAACAGAAAGAGCGGAGCAGGAATGTTTAGACTGGGCTAAAACAGCAGAAGTGCCATGCCAAAAAGCTCCTGCTGATCACGTTTAGCACACAGTGAGCTTTAAACTGTGACACAAACATTGCTGCCACTCTTCACTCTTTCTCCTAAAAGTGCAGTTGAATCCAATGTTTCTGGTGCGCTCTCTCGTTTCGAGAGGAGTTGTGACAAGGGGAGGACTAGCGCTTGGACTCTAATCCCACAGCCGAAGGGTCAGCAGGGAAACTCCTGATGGGCATCTTCAGCACACAGTGAGCTTTGCAACTCTGAAACACACATTGCTGTCACCTCTCACTTTCCTACCTGAAAGTCCAATTGAATCCTACATCTCCTGTGCTTGCTCTTTGTGAGCAGTAGCAGAATATAGCACTTACGTTTGGACTCTGCTGAAACAGCAGAAGAGACAGTCCAGAAAGTTCCCACTGGTCATCTTCAGAGCACAGCGATCTTTGCAACTCTGCAACAGACATTGCTGTCACTCCTCCCTTTCCTGCCTGAAAGACCAACTGAATCCACCATCTCTGTGCCCGCTCTCTGCTGAGCAGCAACAGAGAGAGTAGAGCAGGAATGTTGAGACTGTGCTAAAGCAGCAGAAGAGCCTTGCAAAAAAGCTCCTGCTGATCATGTTTAGCACACAGCGAGCTTTAAACTGTGACACAAACATTGCTGTCACTCCTCACTTTATCTCCTAAAAGTGCATTTGAATCCAACGTTTCTGGTGCGCTCTCTCGTTTCGAGAGGAGTTGTGACAGGGGAGGACGAGCGCTTGGACTCTAATCCCACAGCCGAAGGGCCAGCAGGGATACTCCTGCTGGGCATCTTCAGCACACAGTGAGCTTTGCAACTCTGCAACACACATTGCTGTCACCTCTCACTTTCCTACCTCAAAGTCCAATTGAATCCTACATCTCCTGTGCTTGCTCTTTGTGAGCAGTAGCAGAATATAGCACTTACGTTTGGACTCTGCTGAAACAGCAGAAGAGACAGTCCAGAAAGTTCCCACTGATCATCTTCAGCGCACAGTGAGCTTTGCAACGCTGAAACACACATTGCTGTCACTCCTCACTTCATCTCCTAATAGTCCCTTTGAATCCATGGTCTCTCGCGCCCTCTCTCGTTTGAACAGCAGCAGTGACAGGTGAACACGAGCTCTTGGCCTCTGCTCCCACAGCCGAAGAGCCAGGAGTGAAAGCTCGGCTGTGCATCTTCAGCAATTAGTCAGCTTTGCAACTGTGACACATATATTGCTGTTGCTCCTCACTTTCCTACCTCAAAGTCCAATTGAATCCAAAATCTCTGGGCCCTTTCTCTGCTGGGCAGCAGCAGAGAGAGTAGAGCCGGAACGTTTTGTCCCTGCTAAAAGAGCAGAAGAGCCAGGACAAAATGTTCCTGCAGATCATCTTCAGCGCACAGCGAGCTTTGCAACTCTGCAACACGCATTGCTGTCACTCCTCCCTTTCCTGCCTGAAAGACCAACTGAATCCACCATCTCTGTGCCCGCTCTCTGCTGAGCAGCAACAGAGAGAGTAGAGCAGGAATGTTTAGACTGGACTAAAACAGCAGAAGCGCCTTGCAAAAAAGCTCCTGCTGATCATGTTTAACAAACAGTGAGCTTTAAACTGTGACACAATCATTGCTGCCACTCTTCACTCTTTCTCCTAAAAGTGCATTTGAATCCAACGTTTCTGGTGCGCTCTCTCGTTTCGAGAGGAGTTGTGACAGGGGAGGACGAGCGCTTGGACTCTAATCCCACAGCCGAAGGGCCAGCAGGGAAACTCCTGCTGGGCATCTTCAGCACACAGTGAGCTTTGCAACTCTGAAACACACATTGCTGTCAGTCCTCCCTTTCCTGCCTGAAAGACCAATTGATTCCAACATCTCTGTGCCCGCTCTCTGCTGAGCAGCAACAGAAAGAGAGGAGCAGGAATGTTTAGACTGGGCTAAAACAGCAGAAGTGCCTTGCAAAAAAGCTCCTGCTGATCACGTTTAGCACACAGTGAGCTTTAAACTGTGACACAAACATTGCTGCCACTCTTCAGTCTTTCTCCTAAAAGTGCATTTGAATCCAACGTTTCTGGTGCGCTCTCTCGTTTCGAGAGGAGTTGTGACAGGGGAGGACGAGCGCTTGGACTCTAATCCCACAGCCGAAGGGCCAGCAGGGAAACTCCTGCTGGGCATCTTCAGCACACAGTGAGCTTTGCAACTCTGAAACACACATTGCTGTCACCTCTCACTTTCCTACCTGAAAGTCCAATTGAATCCTACATCTCCTGTGCTTGCTCTTTGTGAGCAGTAGCAGAATATAGCACTTACGTTTGGACTCTGCTGAAACAGCAGAAGAGACAGTCCAGAAAGTTCCCACTGATCATCTTCAGCGCACAGTGAGCTTTGCAACTCTGAAACACACATTGCTGTCACTCCTCACTTCATCTCCTAATAGTCCCTTTGAATCCATGGTCTCTCGCGCCCTCTCTCGTTTGAACAGCAGCAGTGACAGGTGAACACGAGCTCTTGGCCTCTGCTCCCACAGCCGAAGAGCCAGGAGTGAAAGCTCGGCTGTGCATCTTCAGCAATTAGTCAGCTTTGCAACTGTGACACATATATTGCGGTTGCTCCTCACTTTCCTACCTCAAAGTGCAATTGAATCCAAAATCTCTGGGCCCTTTCTCTGCTGGGCAGCAGCAGAGAGAGTAGAGCAGGAACGTTTTGTCCCAGCTAAAAGAGCAGAAGAGCCAGGACAAAATGTTCCTGCAGATCATCTTCAGCGCACAGCGAGCTTTGCAACTCTGCAACACGCATTGCTGTCACTCCTCCCTTTCCTGCCTGAAAGACCAACTGAATCCACCATCTCTGTGCCCGCTCTCTGCTGAGCAGCAACAGAGAGAGTAGAGCAGGAATGTTTAGACTGGACTAAAACAGCAGAAGCGCCTTGCAAAAAAGCTCCTGCTGATCATGTTTAACAAACAGTGAGCTTTAAACTCTGACGCAATCATTGCTGCCACTCTTCACTCTTTCTCCTAAAAGTGCATTTGAATCCAACGTTTCTGGTGCGCTCTCTCGTTTCGAGAGGAGTTGTGACAGGGGAGGACGAGCGCTTGGACTCTAATCCCACAGCCGAAGGGCCAGCAGGGAAACTCCTGCTGGGCATCTTCAGCACACAGTGAGCTTTGCAACTCTGAAACACACATTGCTGTCACTCCTCCCTTTCCTGCCTGAAAGACCAATTGATTCCAACATCTCTGTGCCCGCTCTCTGCTGAGCAGCAACAGAAAGAGCGGAGCAGGAATGTTTAGACTGGGCTAAAACAGCAGAAGTGCCATGCCAAAAAGCTCCTGCTGATCACGTTTAGCACACAGTGAGCTTTAAACAGTGACACAAACATTGCTGCCACTCTTCACTCTTTCTCCTAAAAGTGCATTTGAATCCAATGTTTCTGGTGCGCTCTCTCGTTTCGAGAGGAGTTGTGACAGGGGAGGACTAGCGCTTGGACTCTAATCCCACAGCCGAAGGGCCAGCAGGGAAACTCCTGATGGGCATCTTCAGCACACAGTGAGCTTTGCAACTCTGAAACACACATTGCTGTCACCTCTCACTTTCCTACCTGAAAGTCCAATTGAATCCTACATCTCCTGTGCTTGCTCTTTGTGAGCAGTAGCAGAATATAGCACTTACGTTTGGACTCTGCTGAAACAGCAGAAGAGACAGTCCAGAAAGTTCCCACTGGTCATCTTCAGAGCACAGCGATCTTTGCAACTCTGCAACAGACATTGCTGTCACTCCTCCCTTTCCTGCCTGAAAGACCAACTGAATCCACCATCTCTGTGCCCGCTCTCTGCTGAGCAGCAACAGAGAGAGTAGAGCAGGAATGTTGAGACTGTGCTAAAGCAGCAGAAGAGCCTTGCAAAAAAGCTCCTGCTGATCATGTTTAGCACACAGCGAGCTTAAAACTGTGACACAAACATTGCTGTCACTCCTCACTTTATCTCCTAAAAGTGCATTTGAATCCAACGTTTCTGGTGCGCTCTCTCGTTTCGAGAGGAGTTGTGACAGGGGAGGACGAGCGCTTGGACTCTAATCCCACAGCCGAAGGGCCAGCAGGGATACTCCTGCTGGGCATCTTCAGCACACAGTGAGCTTTGCAACTCTGCAACACACATTGCTGTCACCTCTCACTTTCCTACCTCAAAGTCCAATTGAATCCTACATCTCCTGTGCTTGCTCTTTGTGAGCAGTAGCAGAATATAGCACTTACGTTTGGACTCTGCTGAAACAGCAGAAGAGACAGTCCAGAAAGTTCCCACTGATCATCTTCAGAGCACAGTGAGCTTTGCAACGCTGAAACACACATTGCTGTCACTCCTCACTTCATCTCCTAAGAGTCCCTTTGAATCCATGATCTCTCGCGCCCTCTCTCGTTTGAACAGCAGCAGTGACAGGTGAACACGAGCTCTTGGCCTCTGCTCCCACAGCCGAAGAGCCAGGAGTGAAAGCTCGGCTGTGCATCTTCAGCAATTAGTCAGCTTTGCAACTGTGACACATATATTGCTGTTGCTCCTCACTTTCCTACCTCAAAGTCCAATTGAATCCAAAATCTCTGGGCCCTTTCTCTGCTGGGCAGCAGCAGAGAGAGTAGAGCCGGAACGTTTTGTCCCTGCTAAAAGAGCAGAAGAGCCAGGACAAAATGTTCCTGCAGATCATCTTCAGCGCACAGCGAGCTTTGCAACTCTGCAACACGCATTGCTGTCACTCCTCCCTTTCCTGCCTGAAAGACCAACTGAATCCACCATCTCTGTGCCCGCTCTCTGCTGAGCAGCAACAGAGAGAGTAGAGCAGGAATGTTTAGAATGGACTAAAACAGCAGAAGCGCCTTGCAAAAAAGCTCCTGCTGATCATGTTTAGCACACAGTGAGCTTTAAACTGTGACACAAACATTGCTGTCACTCTTCACTCTTTCTCCTAAAAGTGCATTTGAATCCAACGTTTCTGGTGCGCTCTCTCGTTTCGAGAGGAGTTGTGACAGGGGAGGACGAGCGCTTGGACTCTAATCCCACAGCCGAAGGGCCAGCAGGGAAACTCCTGCTGGGCATCTTCAGCACACAGTGAGCTTTGCAACTCTGAAACACACATTGCTGTCACCTCTCACTTTCCTACCTGAAAGTCCAATTGAATCCTACATCTCCTGTGCTTGCTCTTTGTGAGCAGTAGCAGAATATAGCACTTACGTTTGGACTCTGCTGAAACAGCAGAAGAGACAGTCCAGAAAGTTCCCACTGGTCATCTTCAGAGCACAGCGAGCTTTGCAACTCTGCAACAGACTTTGCTGTCACTCCTCCCTTTCCTGCCTGAAAGACCAACTGAATCCACCATCTCTGTGCCCGCTCTCTGCTGAGCAGCAACAGAGAGAGTAGAGCAGGAATGTTGAGACTGTGCTAAAGCAGCAGAAGAGCCTTGCAAAAAAGCTCCTGCTGATCATGTTTAGCACACAGCGAGCTTTAAACTGTGACACAAACATTGCTGTCACTCTTCACTCTTTCTCCTAAAAGACCGTTTGAATACAACCTCTCCAGTGCACGCTCTCTGTGAGCTGCAGCAAGAGTAAGTAGAGCAGGAACGTTTAGACACTGCTGAAAGAGCAGAAAAGCCAGGACAAAATGTTCCTACAGATCATCTTCAGCGCACAGCGAGCTTTGCAACTCTGCAACATACATTGCTGTCACTCCTCCCATTCCTGCCTGAAAGACCAATTGAATCCAACATCTCTGTGCTCTCTCTCTGCTGAGCAGCAACAGAGAGAGTAGAGCAGCAATGTTTAGACTGTGCTAAAACAGCAGAAGAGCCTTGCGAAAAAGCTCCTGCTGATCATGTTTAGCACACAGTTAGCTTTGCAACTGTGACACACACATTACTGTCACTGGTCACTTTATCTCCTAAAAGTGCATTGAATCCAGCGTTTCTGGGGCCCTCTCTCCTTTCAAGAGCAGTTGTGACAGGGGAGCACGAAGCGCTTGACCTCTAATCCCACAGCCGATGGGCCAGCAGGGAAACTCCGGCTGGGCATCTTCAGCGCACAGTGAGCTTTGAAACTGTGACACACACATTGCTGTCACTTTATCTCCTAAAAGTCCATTTGAATGCAACCTTTCCAGTGCCGCTCTCTCTGAGCAGCAGCACAGTGAGTAGAGCAGGAACGTTTAGACTCTGCTGAAAGAGCAGAAGAGCCAGGCCAAAATGTTCCTGCTCTTCATCGTCAGCGCACAGCGAGCTTTGCAACTCTTCAACACACATTGCTGTCACTCCTCCCTTTCCTGCCTGAAAGACCAGTGAATCCAACATCTCTGTGCCAGCTCTCTGCTGAGCAGCAACAGAGAGAGTAGAGCAGCAATGTTTAGACTGTGCTAAAACAGCAGAAGAGCCTTGCGAAAAAACTCCTGCTGGTCATCTATAGCACACAGTGAGCTTTCCAACTGTGACACAAACATTGCTGTCACTCTTCACTCTTTCTCCAAAAAGACCGTTTGAATACAACCTCTCCAGTGCACGCTCTCTGTGAGCTGCAGCAAGAGTAAGTAGAGCAGGAACGTTTAGACACTGCTGAAAGAGCAGAAAAGCCAGGACAAAATGTTCCTACAGATCATCTTCAGCGCACAGCGAGCTTTACAACTCTGCAACATACATTGCTGTCACTCCTCCCTTTCCTGCCTGAAAGACCAATTGAATCCAACATCTCTGTGCCAGCTCTCTGCTGAGCAGCAACAGAGAGAGTAGAGCAGCAATGTTTAGGACTGTGCTAAAACAGCAGAAGAGCCCTTGCGAAAAAGCTCCTGCTGATCATGTTTAGCACACAGTTAGCTTTTCAACTGTGACACAAACATTGCTGTCACTGGTCACTTTATCTCCTAAAAGTGCATTTGAATCCAACGTTTCTGGGGCCCGCTCTCCTTTCAAGAGCAGTTTGTGACAGGGGAGCACGAAGCGCTTGACCTCTAATCCCACAGCCGATGGGCCAGCAGGGAAACTCCGGCTGGGCATCTTCAGCGCACAGTGAGCTTTGAAACTGTGTCACACACATTGCTGTCACCCCTCACTTGCCTACCTGAAAGTCCAATTGAATCCTACAACTCCTGTGCTTGCTCTTTGTCAGCAGCAGCAGAATATAGCAGTTACGTTTGGTCTCTGCTGAAACAGCAGAAGAGACATGCACAAAGTTCCTGCTGATCATCTTCAGCACACAGTGAGCTTTGCAACTGTGACACACACATTACTGTCACTTTATCTCCTAAAAGTCCATTTGAATGCAACCTTTCCAGGGCCCGCTCTCTCTGAGCAGCAGCACAGTGAGTAGAGCAGGAACGTTTAGACTCTGCTGAAAGAGCAGAAGAGCCAGGCCAAAATGTTCCTGCTCATCATCGTCAGCGCACAGCGAGCTTTGCAACACTGCAACACACATTGCTGTCACTCCTCCCTTTCCTGCCTGAAAGACCAGTTGAATCCAACATCTCTGTGCTCTCTCTCTGCTGAGCAGCAACAGAGAGAGTAGAGCAGCAATGTTTAGACTGTGCTAAAACAGCAGAAGAGCCTTGCGAAAAAACCTCCTGCTGGTCATCTATAGCACAGAGTGAGCTTTGCAACTGTGACACAAACATTGCTGTCACTCTTCATTTTTTCTCCAAAAAGACCGTTTGAATACAACCTCTCCCAGTGCACGCTCTCTGTGAGATGCAGCAAGAGTAAGTAGAGCAGGAACGTTTAGACACTGCTGAAAGAGGCAGAAAAGCCAGGACAAAATGTTCCTACAGATCATCTTCAGCGCACAGCGAGCTTTGCAACTCTGCAACATACATTGCTGTCACTCCTCCCTTTCCTGCCTGAAAGACCAATTGAATCCAACATCTCTGTGCCAGCTCTCTGCTGAGCAGCAACAGAGAGAGTAGAGCAGCAATGTTTAGACTGTGCTAAAACAGCAGAAGAGCCTTGCGAAAAAGCTCCTGCTGATCATGTTTAGCACACAGTTAGCTTTTCAACTGTGACACAAACATTGCTGTCACTGGTCACTTTATCTCCTAAAAGTGCATTTGAATCCAACGTTTCTGGGGCCCTCTCTCCTTTCAAGAGGAGTTGTGACAGGGGAGCACGAAGCGCTTGACCTCTAATCCCACAGCCGATGGGCCAGCAGGGAAACTCCGGCTGGGCATCTTCAGCGCACAGTGAGCTTGAAACTGTGTCACACACATTGCTGTCACCCCTCACTTGCCTACCTGAAAGTCCAATTGAATCCTACAACTCCTGTGCTTGCTCTTTGTCAGCAGCAGCAGAATATAGCAGTTACGTTTGGTCTCTGCTGAAACAGCAGAAGAGACATGCACAAAGTTCCTGCTGATCATCTTCAGCACACAGTGAGCTTTGCAACTGTGACACACACATTACTGTCCACTGGTCACTTTATCTCCTAAAAGTCCATTTGAATGCAACCTTTCCAGTGCCCGCCTCTCTCTGAGCAGCAGCACAGTGAGTAGAGCAGGAACGTTTAGACTCTGCTGAAAGAGCAGAAGGAGCCAGGCCAAAATGTTCCTGCTCATCATCGTCAGCGCACAGCGAGCTTTGCAACTCTGCAACACACATTGCTGTCACTCCTCCCTTTCCTGCCTGAAAGACCAGTTGAATCCAACATCTCTGTGCCAGCTCTCTGCTGAGCAGCAACAGAGAGAGTAGAGCAGCAATGTTTAGACTGTGCTAAAACAGCAGAAGAGCCTTGCGAAAAAGCTCCTGGATTAAAGCGGGTAATAATTGGGAGAAACTATGTTAGAAAAAAAAAAAAGCTTAATAAAAGTTGAAGGAGGGGCAAAAATGGTTAAGGTATAGCCAAAAAAGGCTTAAAAAGGGTAAGAGATATGCAAAAACTGGGATAGGAATTCCCAATAAGGCTTTAAAGCAGGTTAGAGATGTGCAAAAACTGGTCAGAAATGGCCAAAAATGGATTAAAGCGGGGGAGAAATGGGAAAAAACTGCATTAGAAACAGAAAAAAAGCATAAAAAGTTTTGAATGAGGGAAAAAATGGTGAAGATATATCCCAAAAAGGCTTAAAAAGGATTAGAGATGTGCAAAAATGGGATAGAAATGGCCAAAAACTCTTTAAAATGTGTTAGAAATGGAGAAAAATGGGTTAGAAATGGACAAAAAATGGATAAGAAATGGCCAAAAGTAGCTTAAAAGGGGGTAGAGATGTGCAAAAATGAGTTAGAAATGGCCAAGAATGGCATAAAACAGGTTAAGAATGGCCAAAAATGGGTTAGAAATGGCCAAAAAGGCTTTAAAGCAGGTAAGAGATGTTTAAAAAAAAAAAAAATAAAATGGTTAGAAGTGGCAAAAAAATGGATTAAAGATGGTGAGAAATGCAGAAAACTGGGTTAGAAACGGAAAAAAAATAGCATAATCCGTGTTGAAAGTGGGGAGAAATGGTTTAGAAAGAACCAAAAATGGCTTTAAAAGGGTTAGAGATTTGCAAAAATGGAATAGAAATGGCCAAAATTTATTTAAAAAGCCTCAAAAATGGACAAAAAATGCATTAGAAATGGCCAAAACGGCTTAAAAGGGTTAGAGGTATGCGAGAACGGTTTTAGAAAAAGCCAAATTAGGCTTAAAAGGGCTAGAGATGAGCAAAAAAGGGTTAGAAATGGCCAAAAATAGCTTAAAATGGGTTAGATATAGCCAAAAAAGGGTTAAAATGGGTTAGTAGTGGGTAAAAAAGGGTTAGATGTAGCCGAAAATGGCATAAAACGTGTGAGAACTGGGCCAAAAATGGGTCAGAAAAGAAAAAAAAATGCTTATAATTACTTGAATGCGGAAGAGAGTGTTTTTAGAAAGAGCCCAAAATGGCTTTAAAAGGGTTAGATGTATGCAAAAATGGGTTACAAATGGCCAAAAACGCCTTAAAATGGGATAGAAATAGTGAAAAAATGGCTTAAAATGTGTTAGAAGTGTGTAAAAATGGTTTAGATAAATCCAAAAATGGTTTAAATCGTGTGAGCAATGGGCAAAAAATGAGTTAGAAAAGGAAAGAAAAATGGCTTAAACCAGGTTGAAAGTCAGAAAAAATGGTGTAGAAAGACCCAAACGTGGCTTTAAAAGGGCTAGAGATGAGCAGAAATGGGTTAGAAATGGCAAAGAATGGCTTAAAAGAGGTTAGAGATGTGCCAGAAATGGTTAGAAATGGCCAAAACTGCTTTAAAGCAGGTTAGAGAATGTGCAAAAATGGGCTAGAATGGCCAAAAATGGATTCAAGTGGGTAAAGAAATGGGAAAACTGGGTTAGAAACAGAAAAAAACTAGCTTAAAACGGGTGGAAAGTGGGCAAAAATGGTTTAGAATGAGTCAAAAATGCATTAAAAGGGTTCTAGACATGCAAAAAATGGGATAGAAATGGCCCAAAAAATGATTTAAAACGGGTTAGAAATGTTCAAAAATTGGATTAGAAATGGCCAAAAACCGGTTTAAAAAGGGTTTAGAGGTAAGCAGAGATGAGTGAGAAATAGCCAAAACCGGCTTAAAAAAGGTTAGAGATGTGCAAAAATGGGTCAGAAATGACCAAAGCTGGCTTAAAACGGGTTAGAAACGGCCAAAAAAGCTTTAAAGCGGGTTAGAGATGTGCGAAAACGGGTTAGAAATGGCCTAAGTTGGCCAAAAGCGGGTTAGAAATGGCCAAAAAGGCTTTAAAGCAGGTTAGAGATGTGTGTGCAATGGTTAGAAATGGCAAAAATGGGTTAAAGCAGGTAAGAAATGGGGAAAAGTTGGTTAGAAAGGAAATAGAAAAAACCTTCAAACGAGTGGAAAGTTGGCAAAAATCGTTCAGGTAGAGCAAAAAAAGGCTCAAAAAGGGTTAGAGCTGAGGAAAAATGGGTTATAAATGGCCAAAAGCGGCTTAAAGGTGGTTAGATAGGGGTAAAACTGGGGTAGGAATGGCCAAAAAATTGCTTAAAATGGGTTAGAAGTTTGCAAAACTGTGCTAGAAATGGCCCAAAAGGTTTAAATTGGGACAGAAATGGTGAAAAATGGCTTAAAATGCGTTAGGAGTGAGCAAAAATGGGTTAGATATAGCCGAAAACGGTTTAAATCGTGTGAGAACCAGGCAAAAAAATGAGTTAGAAAAGAACTAAAAATGGCTTAAAACGGGTTGAGAGCGAGAAAACATCGTGTAGAAAGAGGCAAAAATGGCTTTAAAAGGGTTAGAGATGTGCAAAAATGGGTTAGAAATGGCAAAAAATGGCTTAAAAGGGCTTATAGATGTGCCAAAAATGGTTGGAAATGGCCAAAAATGCTTTAAAGCAGGTTAGAGATGTGTAAAAGTGGGTTAGAAATGGCCTAAAATGGATTAAAGCGGGTAATAATGGGGAGAAACTGTGTTAGAAACTGAAGAAAAAAAAGCTTAATAAGAGTTGAAGGAGGGCAAAAATGGTTAAGGTATAGCCAAAAAAGGCTTAAAAAGGGTTAGAGATATGCAAAAAACTGGGATAGAAATGGCCAAAAAGGCTTTAAAGCAGGTTAGAGATGTGCAAAAACTGGTCAGAAATGGCCAAAAAAGGATTAAAGCGGGAGAGAAATGGGAAAAACTGCATTAGAAACAGAAAAAAAGCATAAAAAGTTTTGAATGAGGGAAAAAATGGTGAAGATATAGCCCAAAAAGGCTTAAAAAGGATTAGAGATGTGCAAAAATGGGATAGAAATGGCCAAAAACTCTTTAAAATGTGTTAGAAATGGAGAAAAATGGGTTAGAAATGGACAAAAAATGGATAAGAAATGGCCAAAAGTAGCTTAAAAGGGGTTAGAGATGTGCAAAAATGAGTTAGAAATGGCCAAGAATGGCATAAAACAGGTTAAGAATGGCCAAAAATGGGTTAGAAATGGCCAAAAAGGCTTTAAAGCAGGTAAGAGATGTGCAAAAAAAAAAAAAAATAAAATGGTTAGAAGTGGCAAAAAAATGGATTAAAGATGGTGAGAAATGCAGAAAACTGGGTTAGAAACGGAAAAAAAAAAATAGCATAAACCGTGTTGAAAGTGGGGAGAAATGGTTTAGAAAGAACCAAAAATGGCTTTAAAAGGGTTAGAGATTTGCAAAAATGGAATAGAAATGGCCAAAATTTATTTAAAAAGCCTCAAAAATGGACAAAAAATGCATTAGAAATGGCTAAAACCGGCTTAAAAGGGTTAGAGGTATGCGAGAACGGTTTAGAAAAAGCCAAATTAGGCTTAAAAGGGGCTAGAGATGAGCAAAAAAGGGTTAGAAATGGCCAAAAATAGCTTAAAATGGGTTAGATATAGCCAAAAAAGGGTTAAAATGGGTTAGTAGTGGGTAAAAAAGGGTTAGATGTAGCCGAAAATGGCATAAAACGTGTGAGAACTGGGCCAAAAATGGGTCAGAAAGAAAAAAAAATGCTTATAATTACTTGAATGCGGAAGAGAGTGTTTTTGAAAGAGCCAAAAACGGCTTTAAAAGGGTTAGATGTATGCAAAAATGGGTTACAAATGGCCAAAAACGCCTTAAAATGGGATAGAAATAGTGAAAAATGGCTTAAAATGTGTTAGAAGTGTGTAAAAATGGTTTAGATAAATCCAAAAATGGTTTAAATCGTGTGAGCAATGGGCAAAAAATGAGTTAGAAAAGGAAAGAAAAATGGCTTAAACCAGGTTGAAAGTCAGAAAAAATGGTGTAGAAAGACCCAAACGTGTCTTTAAAAGGGCTAGAGATGAGCAGAAATGGGTTAGAAATGGCAAAGAATGGCTTAAAAGAGGTTAGAGATGTGCCAGAAATGGTTAGAAATGGCCAAAACTGCTTTAAAGCAGGTTAGAGATGTGCAAAAATGGGCTAGAAATGGCCAAAAATGGATTCAAGTGGGTAAAGAAATGGGGAAAACTGGGTTAGAAACAGAAAAAAAACTAGCTTAAAACGGGTGGAAAGTGGGCAAAAATGGTTGAGAAAGAGTCAAAAATGCATTAAAAGGGTTCTAGACACGCAAAAATGGGATAGAAATGGCCAAAAATGATTTAAAACGGTTAGAAATGTTCAAAAATTGGATTAGAAATGGCCAAAACCGGTTTAAAAAGGGTTAGAGGTAAGCAGAGATGAGTGAGAAATAGCCAAAACCGCTTAAAAAAGGTTAGAGATGTGCAAAAAAATGGGTCAGAAATGACCAAAGCTGGCTTAAAACGGGTTAGAAACGGCCAAAAAAGCTTTAAAGCGGGTTAGAGATGTGCGAAAACGGGTTAGAAATGGCCTAAAGTTGGCCAAAAGCGGGTTAGAAATGGCCAAAAAGGCTTTAAAGCAGGTTAGAGATGTGTGTGCAATGGTTAGAAATGGCAAAAATGGGTTAAAGCAGGTAAGAAATGGGGAAAAGTTGGTTAGAAAGGAAATAGAAAAAACCTTCAAACGAGTGGAAAGTTGGCAAAAATCGTTCAGGTAGAGCAAAATAAAGGCTCAAAAAAGGGTTAGAGCTGAGGAAAAATGGGTTATAAATGGCCAAAAGCGGCTTAAAGGTGGTTAGATAGGGGTAAAACCGGGGTAGGAATGGCCAAAAAATCGCTTAAAATGGGTTAGAAGTTTGCAAAACTGTGCTAGAAATGGCCCAAAAGGTTTAAATTGGGACAGAAATGGTGAAAAATGGCTTAAAATGCGTTAGGAGTGAGCAAAAATGGGTTAGATATAGCCGAAAACGGTTTAAATCGTGTGAGAACCAGGCAAAAAATGAGTTAGAAAAGAACTAAAAATGGCTTAAAACGGGTTGAGAGCGAGAAAACATCGTGTAGAAAGAGGCAAAAATGGCTTTAAAAGGGTTAGAGATGTGCAAAAATGGGTTAGAAATGGCAAAAAATGGCTTAAAAGGGCTTATAGATGTGCCAAAAATGGTTGGAAATGGCCAAAAATGCTTTAAAGCAGGTTAGAGATGTGTAAAAGTGGGTTAGAAATGGCCTAAAATGGATTAAAGTGGGTAATAATGGGGAGAAACTGTGTTAGAAACTGAAGAAAAAAAAGCTTAATAAGAGTTGAAGGAGGGCAAAAATGGTTAAGGTATAGCCAAAAAAGGCTTAAAAAGGGTTAGAGATATGCAAAAACTGGGATAGAAATGGCCAAAAAGGCTTTAAAGCAGGTTAGAGATGTGCAAAAACTGGTCAGAAATGGCCAAAAAAGGATTAAAGCGGGAGAGAAATGGGGAAAACTGCATTAGAAACAGAAAAAAAGCATAAAAAGTTTTGAATGAGGGAAAAAATGGTGAAGATATAGCCCAAAAAGGCTTAAAAAGGATTAGAGATGTGCAAAAATGGGATAGAAATGGCCAAAAACTCTTTAAAATGTGTTAGAAATGGAGAAAAATGGGTTAGAAATGGACAAAAAATGGATAAGAAATGGCCAAAAGTAGCTTAAAAGGGGTTAGAGATGTGCAAAAATGAGTTAGAAATGGCCAAGAATGGCATAAAACAGGTTAAGAATGGCCAAAAATGGGTTAGAAATGGCCAAAAAGGCTTTAAAGCAGGTAAGAGATGTGCAAAAAAAAAAAAAAATAAAATGGTTAGAAGCGGCAAAAAAATGGATTAAAGATGGTGAGAAATGCAGAAAACTGGGTTAGAAACGGAAAAAAAAAAATAGCATAAACCGTGTTGAAAGTGGGGAGAAATGGTTTAGAAAGAACCAAAAATGGCTTTAAAAGGGTTAGAGATTTGCAAAAATGGAATAGAAATGGCCAAAATTTATTTAAAAAGCCTCAAAAATGGACAAAAAATGCATTAGAAATGGCTAAAACCGGCTTAAAAGGGTTAGAGGTATGCGAGAACGGTTTAGAAAAAGCCAAATTAGGCTTAAAAGGGGCTAGAGATGAGCAAAAAAGGGTTAGAAATGGCCAAAAATAGCTTAAAATGGGTTAGATATAGCCAAAAAAGGGTTAAAATGGGTTAGTAGTGGGTAAAAAAGGGTTAGATGTAGCCGAAAATGGCATAAAACGTGTGAGAACTGGGCCAAAAATGGGTCAGAAAAGAAAAAAAAATGCTTATAATTACTTGAATGCGGAAGAGAGTGTTTTAGAAAGAGCCCAAAATGGCTTTAAAAGGGTTAGATGTATGCAAAAATGGGTTACAAATGGCCAAAAACGCCTTAAAATGGGATAGAAATAGTGAAAAATGGCTTAAAATGTGTTAGAAGTGTGTAAAAATGGTTTAGATAAATCCAAAAATGGTTTAAATCGTGTGAGCAATGGGCAAAAAATGAGTTAGAAAAGGAAAGAAAAATGGCTTAAACCAGGTTGAAAGTCAGAAAAAATGGTGTAGAAAGACCCAAACGTGGCTTTAAAAGGGCTAGAGATGAGCAGAAATGGGTTAGAAATGGCAAAGAATGGCTTAAAAGAGGTTAGAGATGTGCCAGAAATGGTCAGAAATGGCCAAAACTGCTTTAAAGCAGGTTAGAGATGTGCAAAAATGGGCTAGAAATGGCCAAAAATGGATTCAAGTGGGTAAAGAAATGGGGAAAACTGGGTTAGAAACAGAAAAGAAAACTAGCTTAAAACGGGTGGAAAGTGGGCAAAAATGGTTTAGAATGAGTCAAAAATGCATTAAAAGGGTTCTAGACACGCAAAAATGGGATAGAAATGGCCAAAAATGATTTAAAACGGGTTAGAAATGTTCAAAAATTGGATTAGAAATGGCCAAAACCGGTTTAAAAAGGGTTAGAGGTAAGCAGAGATGAGTGAGAAATAGCCAAAACCGGCTTAAAAAAGGTTAGAGATGTGCAAAAATGGGTCAGAAATGACCAAAGCTGGCTTAAAACGGGTTAGAAACGGCCAAAAAAGCTTTAAAGCGGGTTAGAGATGTGCGAAAACGGGTTAGAAATGGCCTAAGTTGGCCAAAAGCGGGTTAGAAATGGCCAAAAAGGCTTTAAAGCAGGTTAGAGATGTGTGTGCAATGGTTAGAAATGGCAAAAATGGGTTAAAGCAGGTAAGAAATGGGGAAAAGTTGGTTAGAAAGGAAATAGAAAAAACCTTCAAACGAGTGGAAAGTTGGCAAAAATCGTTCAGGTAGAGCAAAAAAAGGCTCAAAAAGGGTTAGAGCTGAGGAAAAATGGGTTATAAATGGCCAAAAGCGGCTTAAAGGTGGTTAGATAGGGGTAAAACCGGGGTAGGAATGGCCAAAAATTGCTTAAAATGGGTTAGAAGTTTGCAAAACTGTGCTAGAAATGGCCCAAAAGGTTTAAATTGGGACAGAAATGGTGAAAAATGGCTTAAAATGCGTTAGGAGTGAGCAAAAATGGGTTAGATAGAGCCGAAAACGGTTTAAATCGTGTGAGAACCAGGCAAAAAATGAGTTAGAAAAGAACTAAAAATGGCTTAAAACGGGTTGAGAGCGAGAAAACATCGTGTAGAAAGAGGCAAAAATGGCTTTAAAAGGGTTAGAGATGTGCAAAAATGGGTTAGAAATGGCAAAAAATGGCTTAAAAGGGCTTATAGATGTGCCAAAAATGGTTGGAAATGGCCAAAAATGCTTTAAAGCAGGTTAGAGATGTGTAAAAGTGGGTTAGAAATGGCCTAAAATGGATTAAAGCGGGTAATAATGGGGAGAAACTGTGTTAGAAACTGAAGAAAAAAAAGCTTAATAAGAGTTGAAGGAGGGCAAAAATGGTTAAGGTATAGCCAAAAAAGGCTTAAAAAGGGTTAGAGATATGCAAAAACTGGGATAGAAATGGCCAAAAAGGCTTTAAAGCAGGTTAGAGATGTGCAAAAACTGGTCAGAAATGGCCAAAAAAGGATTAAAGCGGGAGAGAAATGGGGAAAACTGCATTAGAAACAGAAAAAAAGCATAAAAAGTTTTGAATGAGGGAAAAAATGGTGAAGATATAGCCCAAAAAGGCTTAAAAAGGATTAGAGATGTGCAAAAATGGGATAGAAATGGCCAAAAACTCTTTAAAATGTGTTAGAAATGGAGAAAAATGGGTTAGAAATGGACAAAAAATGGATAAGAAATGG
>NW_027069234.1:0-79843 GCF_037157495.1 Lathamus discolor | reverse complement strand
GTCCCGACGCCGAGCGACCGGGGCCGGGCGGAGCGGGGCCTGGGGGCGGGCCGGGGAGAGGCAGGGGGCGGTGCTGCCTCGCCAGACCCAGCGGCAGCGGCTCGGCCAGCGCCGCCACGGCCGGGAGCGGCAGAGCCGAGCGGAGCGGAGCGGAGCGGCGCGGAGAGCCCCGGCGGGAGGCCCCGGGGGCTGGGGAGAAGCGGGGGGCACGGACTCGGGGAGCGGCGGAGGGAGGGCTCCGAGCCGGCGAGAGCCAGCGGGATCATGCCCCCCCCGCCCGGCCGCAGCATCCCCGCGGCCGAACCGCGGCCGAGCCCCCCGCGAGGAGCCTGCTCCTCCCTTGAGCCCTTTTCCCTGCGGCCTCGCCTCTGCCCGGCGTCCCCCGGGCCCCGTCCCGCCCGCTCCCCCCGGTGAGCGCCGCCCTTGCTCCTCGCGGGCAAACCGCAGGCTCGTGTCGTCCCCCCCGTCTCGTAGGGCTGGATCCAGCCTCCCCCGTGCTGCTCTCGGGGGCTGCTCCTGGGCACCGCGGCTCGGAGAGCCCTTGGGGAACCTGCAGCGTCAGTCTCGCTGGGAGGCAAACCTCTGGGCCCCGCAGCAGCCGCCCTTGTGCTCCGCAGCACGCTCGCAGCATCCTTCATCCCGCAGTTCCGTAATAAAGGGATGGCTTCGTCACATCAAGTGCTTCCTTTTATTTCAGTCCGCATGGAAAACAAGCGAGATGCCCGCCTTCCCCACACTGCGCACTATTAACACAAACCCCGCCGGCTCAACGCTCGGCACCCAGGGGAGATGCAGCTTCCCGAGGGAGAGGTCTCCTCCGCACTGGTCACTCCAGGGCTCTCGCTCCTGGAATACCCCACGGTCACCGTGGTGGCCCGGTCACGATGGGCTTCTCCACTGCAACCACAACGGCTTTGTGCTGGCGGCAGCATCGTGCCCGTGGCCATTGGGCACCCAGGGATGCTCCGGCAGTCGCCGCACGGGGACCAGCCTCTGCCCAGCCGGCTCGGGGAGGTCCCTCACGGGCTGCTCTTCCTCTGCGCCTTTCGTCCGGAGCTGGAGCGTGCGAGAGGTCACAGCTCAGCCTGGGCAACGGAACAGGGCATCACGGCCACCTACGAGCAGCGGAGAGTGACCGACGTTCGCACGTCAGGGAATCGGGGAATCCCAGCCTGCTTTGGGGTAGGAGAGTCAAAGGCAGCCAAGTGGGATGGCACAATTGACGTTGCCGATGCATTGTCTCAATCCCTTTGGCAGCAGAGTGCAGGCCAGTTTGCTGATACTCGGAGGGCCGTCCAATACACTTGGAATCGAGTGCCGCAGGGATGGAAAGGCAGCCCTACCGTCTGCCATGGGCTGATCCAGAAAGTACTGCAACAGGGTGAAGCCCCACAACACCTGCAGTACCTTACACCGACACGGTGTGACACCGTTCAGCAGCAGCAGAAGCTTTTTAGACAGGGAGGAAAATAATCCAAAGCCTTCCCAAGACCGCTTTTGCCATAGGATGGAGCAAGGTCAAGGGACCTGACCAGGAGATTCAGGTTTGGGGAATAAAGCGGCAAGACGGACGTCAGCAGATCCGCACAGACGTGATCAGCAAGGGAACAGCAATGCCTCCACCAACCAGTAAGAAACAAACACGAGCTTTCTCAGGTGTTGTGGGGTCTGGAGAATGCACATCCCAAATTACAGTCCGGTTGTGAGCTTTCTCTATCATGCGACCCGCAAGAAGAATGATTTCGAATGGGGCTTAAGAGCCTGAGGGTTTGGGTCCCTTTTCCAATTGCGTGGTCAACACCTGCTTACCTACAAAGAGAGCCCAGATGCTTGGCTTCCCTACCCTCTAATTCCAGGCTGCCAGCTCCATTATCCCAGCATCGGAGCAGCCAGGACAGGGAGCGAGAGCTTCCCTCTGGTTCTGCCTCCTCCTCTCTTTCTAGCGCTGGCCCTGCGCCGTCCTCTGTCTCTACACGAGCTGACTTTCGTGTCCAGTTCTTCTCTGTACAGGGGCAACGGATAATGGCACAGATTGGTTCTTTGGTTCAGCCCAAGTGCCTGCTACCAGGGCTGGAGTGGCCGCCAGCGTCTGCTGTCAGGGCTGGAGCAGCAGCAGTGTCTGTCACCACGGCTGGAATGGCTGGAGTGCTGTTGCTGAGGCTGCAGTAGCCGCAGTGCTGGTTGCTGGGGCTGGGGTAGAAGCACTGCCTGCTGCTTTGCCATGAGATCCAGGGACCTTTTCTCCTTGAGGGTACTGGATAGTGCTGAGCAGGGCTCGGTGGGCAAGGGGCAGGCCCCAGCACGCTGTGCTGATTTTGCCTCTCTGGTATTGCCAGGACGATGCTTTTCCCAGCCAATGGAGTAGTTCTCCTGGATTTTGCACTTGTTCAGGGGTGAAGTTCCACAGCGTTGCAGGGGCCCCTGGCCTAGGTACCTGCCCATACGATCCCACACACCCTGCTCCCGTAACTGTACAGCCTCGGGGAAAGATGTCTGGGGGTATGCTCACATCGTTGTTTACCCTTAAGCAAGACCTGAACCATACGCAGCAACACGCTGGTTCCCAGCAGAGGAGCAGGTTGGTTTCATGGGTATTCAAAGGACATTTGAAGTGTCTGAAATTCTGAAATGCTACCGTAAAGAGCCTGGTGGGGAGGTGGAAGATGTGGGGGGACGTCTCCCCCATAGGTTGGTCCTCCGAGGAGAAAAAGCAGGAGGTACAGTTATTAATAGTTCCCACAACGTGGATTGCAAAGTCCAGGGGGGATGACAATGCTGAGAGCACAGACCAGATTGACAGTGTCTAGTACAAAGATGCCAGCACTATTCTTAATACCAAGACACAAACACGGCTCTTTAAACCATAAGATTTATTATCACTATAAACATCGAGAATGTTATAAATAACAATAAATTTATTAATAAAGCTATAAATAACATACAAATTTATGAATAGAGCTATAAAGAACAATTTTATTAAGAAAGCTATAAAAACCCTACGAATTTGTGAAGAAAGATATAAATAACAATAAATTTATTAAGAAAGCTATAAAAAACATACAAATTTGCAAAGAAAGATACAAATAACAATAAATTTATTAAGAAAGCAATAAAAAACATACAAATTTGTGAAGATATAAATAACATACAAATTTATGAATAGAGCTGTAAATAACAATAAATTTATTAAGGAAGCTATAAATAACATACAAATTTTTGAATAGAGCTGTAAATAACAATAAATTTATTAATAAAGCAATAACAAATTTATGAACAGAGCTATAAGTAACAATAAATTTACTAATAAAACTATAAATAACCCATAAATTTATTAATAAAGCTATACATAACATCCAAATTTATGAATATAGCTATAACAATAATTTATTAAGAAAGCTATAAAAACAAATTTATGAATAGAGCTGTAAATAACAATAAATTTATTAAGAAACTATAAATAACATACAGATTTGTGAAGAAAACTATAAATAACAATAAATTTATTAATAAAGATATAAATAACAAATTTTTGAATAGAGCTATATATAACAACAAATTTATTAATAAAGCTATAACATACAAATTTATGAACACAGCTATAAGCAACAATACATTTACTAATAAAGCTATAAATAACATAAATTTATTAAGATATAAATAACATACGAATTTATGAAGAGCTTTAAATAACAAGAAATTTATTAAAAAAGCTATAAATAACATACTAATTTATGAATAGTGCTATAAAGAACAATAAATTTATTAAGAAAGCTATAAAAAACATACAAATTTGTGAAGAAAGATATAAATAACAATAAATTTAATAAAGCTATAAATAACATAAAAATTTATGAATCGAGCTATAAATAACAATAAATTTATTAATAAAGCTATAAATAACATATAAATTTATGAATCGTGCTATAAATAACAATTTATTAATAAAGCTATGAATAACATACAGATTTATGAATCGAGCTATAAATAACAATAAATTTATTAAAGCTATAAAATACAAATTTATTAATAGAGCCATAAAAAACATATAAATTTGTGAAGAAAGCTATAATGATAAATTTATTAATGAATCTATAAATAACATACAAATTTGTGAAGAAAGCTGTAAATAACATTTATTAATAAAGCTATAAGAAACATTAAAATTTATGGACAGAGGTATAAATAACAATAAATTTATTAATAAAGCTATAAACAACACAGAAATTTATGAATAAAGCTATGAATAAAATACACATTTATTAATAAAGCTATAAATAACATAAATTTATAAAGATATAATTTACAAAATTCTGAATAAAGTTATAACTAACGTATAAATTTATTAATGAAGCTAAAAATAGCAAATTTATGAATAACACTATAAATAACATAAATTTATTAATAAAGCTATAAAGACCACAGAAATCTATTAATAAAGCTATGAGTAAAATACACATTTATTAATAAAGCTATAAATAACAAATTTATAAAGATATAATTTACAAAATTATGAATAAAGTTATAAATAACGTATAAATTTATTAATAAAGCTAAAAATAGCATACAAATTTATGAATAACACTATAAATAACATAAATTTATTAATAAAGCTAAAAAGAACACAGAAATCTATTAATAAAGCTATGAATAAAATACACATTAATAAAGCTATAAATAACATAAATTTATAAAGATACAATTTTCAAAATTATGAATAAAGTTATAAATAACATATAAATTTATTAATAAAGCTAAAAATAGCAAATTTATGAATAACACTATAAATAACATAAATTTATTAATAAAGCTAAAAAGAACACAGAAATCTATTAATAAAGCTATGAATAAAATACACATTAATAACGCTGTAACATATAAAGATATAATTTACAAAATTATGAATAAAGTTATAAATAACGTATAAATTTATTAATGAAGCTAAAAATAGCAAATTTATGAATAACACTATAAATAACATAAATTTATTAATAAAGCTATAAAGACCACAGAAATCTATCAATAAAGCTATGAATAAAATACACATTTATTAATAAAGCTATAAATAACAGAAATTTATAAAGATATAATTTACAAAATTATGAATAAAGTTATAAATAACGTATAAATTTATTAATAAAGCTAAAAATAGCATACAAATTTATGAATAATGCTATAAATAACATAAATTTATTAATAAAGCTATAAAGAACACAGAAATCTATTAATAAAGCTATGAATAAAATACACATTAATAAAGCTATAAATAACATAAATAAGGATATAATTTAAAAAAATATGAATAAAGTTATAAATAACATATAAATTTATTAATAAAGCTAAAAATAGCAAATTTATGAATAACACTATAAATAACATAAATTTATTAATAAAGCTAAAAAGAACACAGAAATCTATTAATAAAGCTATGAATAAAATACACATTAATAACGCTGTAACATATAAAGATATAATTTACAAAATTATGAATAAAGTTATAAATAACGTATAAATTTATTAATAAAGCTAAACATAGCAAATTTATGAATAACACTATAAATAACATAAATTTATTAATAAAGCTAAAAAGAACACAGAAATCTATTAATAAAGCTATGAATAAAATACACATTAATAAAGCTATAAGTAACATATAAATTTATAAAGATATAATTTAGAAAATTATGAATAAAGTTATAAATAACGTATACATTTATTAATAAAGCTAAAAATAACAAATTTATGAATAACACTATAAATAACATAAATTTATTAATAAAGCTATAAACAACACATGAATTTTTTAATAAAGCCATAAATAACATACAAATGTATGAATAAAGCTATAAATAACAAATTTATAAATAAAGCTAAAAATAACAAATCTGTAAATAATATACAAATTTATGAATAAAGCTATAAATAATGTCTAAGTTTATTAATAAAGCTTAAAATAACAAATGTATGAATAACCCTATAATATAAATTTATTAATAAAGCGATAAATAATGTATAAATTTATTGATAAAGCTTAAAATAAAATATTTATGAATGACCCTATAAATAATATAAATTTAATAATAAAGCTATTAATAACACATTTTTTAATAAAGCCATAAATACCATACACATATATGAATAAAGCTATAAATAACCTACAAATTTATGAATAATGCTATGAATAACATATAAATTTATGAATAAAGCTATAAATAACAAATTTATGAATGAAGCTATAAATAACATACACATTAGTGAAGCTATTAATAACATACAGATTTATGAATAATGCTATAAATAAGATAAAAAATTATGAGTAAAACCAGAAATACCATAAAAATTTATGAATAAAGCTATAACAAATTTATGAATGCAGCTATAAATAACATAGAAATTTATAAATAAAGCTAAAGATAACAAATCGATAAATAACATAAAAAATAATAAAGCTATAAATTACAAATTTATGAATGAAGCTATAAATAACATACAAATTTATGAAGCTATCAATAAGATAAAAAATTATGAATAATGCTATAAATAACATACAGATTTATGAATAATGCTATAAATAACACATAAATTTATGAATAAAGCTATAAATAATGTATACATTTATTACTAAAGCTTAAAATAACAAATTTATGAATAACCCTATACTATAAATTTATTAATAAAGCTATAAATAAAGTATAAATTTATTGATAAAGCTTAAAATAAAATATTTATGAATAACCCTATAAATAATATAAATTTATTAATAAAGCTATTAATAACACATTTTTTAATAAAGCCATAAATACCATACACATATATGAATAAAGCTACGAATAACCTACAAATTTATGAATAATGCTATAAATAACATAAAAATTTATGAGTAAAGCCAGAAATACCATAAAAATTTATGAATAAAGCTATAACAAATTTATGAATGCAGCTATAAATAACATAGAAATTTATAAATAAAGCTAAAAATAACAGATCTATAAATAACATAAAAAAATTAATAAAGCTATAAATTACAAATTTATGAATGAAGCTATAAATTACATACAAATTTATGAAGCTATCAATAAGATAAAAAATTATGAATAATGCTATAAATAACATACAGATTTATGAATAATGCTATAAATAACACATAAATTTATGAATAAAGCTATAAATAACATACGAATTTAGGAATAAAGCTATCAATAACACACAAGATGATGAATAAAGCTATAAACAACACACAAACTGATGAATAAAGCCATCAGTAACACACGAATTGATGACTAAAGCTATCAGTAACTTCAAAGTCCGGAAACAGAAGAGGCGTGACCCTGAACCCAGGCCCCAGTTCCGTGCCCAGCACTGCTGCCGCACTCGCAGGAGGGAACCAGCCGGCGGCTGCTCCACGTGTTCACCGCTCCTCACTCTGGTGTCTTCCTCCAGAAGCAGCCCCGCTTACAGGCTCCACCTTCCGGCTCGTGGGGGTCTAGGAAGCAAACGACACCCAGGAAGCATCAGGCCTTGCCTGCGGCTCACCTGGCAGCACGCGCAGCAACTGTGCTGCCATCGGGGACAGTCCGACCTGGCCAAAGGCGGCCTGCCACTTGGGAATCTGAGGGTGCTTTTCTCCTGTGTTTCAGCACACGTACCAGCAGGCTGCTCTGAAACGTCTTTAGTGAGCTGAGCCAGAAAGGTTGGACTCGTGCACTCACTTTGGCAGCGTGCGGGGCTTTTCCCCTCTTACTTCAACGGTCACCTCATTCGTCAGTGCTCCCTTTGTGGCACTCTCACCCTCCAGCAAACATACCCGCAGCCTGCATCTCAGTGCCGTGCAGGGCTCTGACACAACTCCCGCAGCTTCAGCTTTTACTGACTGATAGAATTTATTCCCTTCTCCCCCCAGGAGTCCTCGGCACCAGCTTATCTATAGAAGCCTGTCGGGAGGTACGCTAAGAGCTCGTACGAGTGTAATGGTTGAACTGAAGGCCCGGTGAGGTACTTACACTGCAGACAGTAACTCAGCTCTTGTGATCTCCCCTTCCTGGAAGAGTTTCAGAGCAGCTGTCTTGGCCACCTCTAACAAACGCAGGATCTCTTACCAGGGACTTACCCTGCTGTGAGCTCTGTCTTCTCTTCCTGCACTGACGTTTTGCAGGGGATCCTGGCTCTTCTGCAGCTTTCTTCGCCGCCTCGGTTCCTGATGGCAGCTCTCTCTCTTCCGTCAGAGATCCGCATTCTACACTCGCATTCTCCTTTGAATAAACACACCAAAACCGAAATAAACCCAAAGATCACGCGATAGCTTCCCAGGGAGTTTTACCTCCATTTAGCACTTACGTGCTCTGCACTGAACAGTGCTTCCACAACAGCCATTTCGGACTGGTGAGCTGGGGTGGGATCCAGTCCTTCTCCCCGTTCTTCAGGGGCTCCCTGTGTGGTCACAGAGTCTTGCGCCGTTTCAGCAGCAGCGGCGCTTTCTATGGCCGCATTGAGGTAGCTTTCAAGCAGCTCTCCATCCCAGCTTTCCGCAGGCTCCGGTGTCACCACATCAGCGCTGCGTGATGCACACATCTCATTGAAAATCTCAAACACATCTTGGTAACTGAATTCCGGCAACTTCTCCTCGCCCTCAGATGCATGATGTGCCCCATCAGAGGGCGGGCATTCAGCTGCAGAAGGTGGCTGCACGTCAGGACTTTGCGAGAAACAAAATACAGGGAATTGCTAGATCCAAAAATCACAACCATTTTCAGTCAGGGCTGACAGATTTTCCCACTTCTGAGGACCGTGCAAGTGCTTACTGATGATGAGGACACAAGCAGGGCAGGATGATCAAGGCTGTAGCTGGCTGCATCCCTCAGCAGGACCTCGGGGAAGTGTCTGCCCCAGAGCACACACGAGGTAAACTGATTCTTGGCCAGAGCTCAGTGAGATCCACAGCCAAAGCACTGTCTTCTGTACCACCCGCACAGCCCCTGCCACCCTGCTCCCGGAGAAGTGATCGAGGCTACACTAAGGCTCGGAAATCTCAAGCCCGTTTGATCCCTTCTGCACACTGCTCCTGTTGTCCTGCTCAGAGGCAGTCAGGCACTGACCTGGCACCACTGGCTTACACCCCTGCTTGCCTTTGGACTGCTCACACGCAGGGGACCTTCCACCAACCTCTGCCCAGATGCACCAGCACCTTTTGACCGGCAGTTCCCTGCCTGCGGCTGCACAATCCAAGCAACCGCTAACCAGGAAGTGGTTAACCAGGAAGCTACCAGGCCACTTACTGGTTAAGTAACCAGCCCATCTCTTCTGACTCTCCGTGGGACTTGCTTCTCCAAGGAAGACCCTTTCGACCGTGTATTTCTATCACCTTTCAATCTAGACACACCGCCACCCCCTGACGACTCCTTTGGGACCATGTGCTATCCCAGACACTGATCTCAGCCTTCTGACATCGGAACTGATGTGACTGTGACTTCCCATCACTCACACTGATCCTCATGTGCTGGAGGGAAAAGCAGCTCACGATGGAAGAGAGAGGACAAAGATGCACCGCGTGGAAAATAAACACCAGCCTATCGATGGCACGACTGGCTGTTGGCTATTTCTAGCCTCACAGCAACGTTACCCTGGCCATAACCTCCCCAGCTTGGGTAAGCTCATATTAAAACAGGAAAACACGCAAAAAGGACAAAAGGTCGGTATTTGCAAGACAAGAAACTGGACGATCAGGCTTGCACAGGTCAACCCTTTTTCAGCACACACCAGCAGAGCTTGCTTTGCTTATCCCCTGTGAGGAAAAAAAGTAACTCCATGCTGCTGGAATGCGAAAGGAAGCCCTGGCATGTTTACTGAGGCTCTTTTGGTATTGCATAAGGCAGGCCACCCAGTGAGGGGCAATTTCCACCAGAATTCTAGAAAGCCTTGACAGGAAGCACTGGAGCTCTCCTAGATAGGGTATCTCTGAGCTGGGGCCAATTCCAAAAGTCAGCTTGGTTCTTCTCATGCATCCAATGAAACTCAGGACTGCCACAAGCTGTCTGGGGCACAGAAGTGGAGCTGATTCCCAGTATCATAACATTAAAGAATCCCATTTTGTGCAGGCAAGGGCTTTCTTCAAAGACAAACGGAGACTCAGGAACTAAAGCGAATTATGGTGAAGTCAAACATAACACTTTTACGGGAAAAAACCCTCCGCCGATGAGGACACCCGCTATGCCGCTGCCCTGAAACCTTACCTGCATTACAGCACCGCCCCTTTCGTGTTTCAAAGCGGTGCTTTGGAATGGGCATTGGCAAACCACGTTACTTTCCCTTTCCAAAGCAGAGCAGTCCCAAAGTCCTCTCCTTCCTGCCGCAAGCCCAGAACCCTGCGGTCCATGCACGGGGTCTCCTCCCTTCCCCCTGCTCTCTGTGCGCTGCACTCACCTGCACAAAGCCGCAGTCGGTGGACGCCGCAGCACTGGTGCTGACAGTCAGAGACCCTCCCTGGGCAGGGGGCAAACACTGCAGGGTGGCTGCAAAATTCAAACACAGGGATCAGACTGACAGAACCGGTGCCCAGTGTGCACAGTTCTGTTGCTTACTTGCATTAAACACTGCAGTAACCACTCCGTAAGATAACTCCCTGAAATGGATTATGACCTCCCCACTGACTGAGAGACTGAGCTCTCCACCTTAAAACATATTTCTTCTGAAGTATGTAGACACAGATCAAACATACGTCTTGTAGAATTAACCAACACACACACACACAGAAACTTCCTATTCACTCTATCTTAATATCACCTTTTGGATTTGGCTGCTTGACTGTCTCAACACACCACACCACAGAAAGGGGACTCACACAGGAAGGGCCTGCATGTTCACACACACACTGGAATGAAAACGGGATCTTATTCCAAAAAGCAGCTCCGCAGATGAAGCAGTTTCTGCGGGTCTCAGGTTTTGGTGACACGCAGAGAGAACGTACAAGGAAAGGCACTGCTGGCAGGACAGACAATCTTTAAAATTTGCAGTCCTTCCGGGCGAGAGAGAAATCCTTGATGAGATCAAATCTAGGCCCATGTTCACAGGAATTAAATGGTACGAGTGTGACTTGAGACGGCCACGTGATCAGACCCGTTTCTTTGCAATGCCTGACACCTCCGCGGGATTCCTCACGAGACAGTTGCTACGATAACCGATACGGATTTGAGTACCTAAACCTAGTGCCCTTTGTCATACGAAATCTGTGAACTTTTGTCCAGTTTGGAGCAACATACACAAGAGCTAAACAACATGGAGCGAGCTAGTGGACATCCTTCCATAGCAGCGTGAGACACGTGTCTGACTCCTGTTACTTCAAAAGCTCATGTTCAGCAACCTTAGGGTGAAATCTGGACATCTTTCAGAAGAACAGTCTGTGGCCTGCAAACGTATTACAGTTCTGTGCAGTGCCAAAAATCTAAGGATACCTGGGCTTCACTCCCTGGGAACGCCAAAGGACGTGGACAAACCCAAGAAAACCACCAAAGAAACTTAAAGGGCTACTGTAAAAACAGTGCAAGAGAGCAAAGGAGAGATTGGCTGTAACCTGCTGGAGTCATCCTAAGGAAACAAACACGCAGTACAAAGAGCCTAGTTTCTAAGAGAAGAAAAGGAAAAACCCAAAGGGAAAAAGTGCTTGTGAAACAGGAGGCAAGTGTAAAACAGAATGTCCAGATCACAGGCTATAAGAAGCCACAAGTAAAGTAGAAATTGCACAACTCTTGCACTTCGTAGAGCTTACAGTGAAAGCAGCTCGTGAATCAAACGCGCTGTAATGCCTGTGCATCAAGGGGAGGAGAGCAAACATAACCGTGTAGCAGCCCAGACTGGTGACCAGTTCTGAACGGGTCTCAAGTGCAGAATGGTGCACAGAAAGAATGGTTTGCACTCACAACACCTTTTCTTGGGTTTTTTTGCCAGCTGCAGCAGTGCCTGATCTAACAGCAAGAAAAACTGCACCTGTGGAAACCCCACTGATGAGCTCAGCCGGCAAAGGGAAAGGGGCCAATTCATTTGTAGTACTTCAAGTCTTCCAGGCGAATCAGGATTCCACACACACCTGCTTCACCCACACACTGTTGTCCTTCCCTGCTCATTGCAGAGAAGGCGTTTCTAAGCTCTTCTGTCTCTGATACAGTTCACCTCATCAGAGCCAGAAGAAAGGAGCAGCTAAAGCACATTCTGTCACCGGCTGGTAGCAAGTAACGGACAGGGAGCACACATCTCACTGCAAGCACGCACGTCAGGTACACACACAGTGACAGAGCACTGGGGAAAAACATTTCATGCATCACTTTGCGGTAACTTCCCGAGCAGCAAGGGGAGAACTTTTGCCGTACGTGTTGGATCCGGGCCTGGCAAGCACTGCCCTGGAGACGCGCAGCTGCCGGGTTCTGGAAGGGAAGCAGCAGCTGGAGCCCCTCGCTGAAGCGGCAGAAGCGAGAACACGGTGTGGAGGGTGTACGTGACCTCGGTGGAACACCGGTGGAGGACGGGAAAGGGAGCCCCTGGGCCTGGGAAAGCTGCGGAAGCCCCGTGCCCTGGCAGCGACCCAACAGAACCCTGCCACGGTCTGGAAGGGACTGGGCGCTGCTGGGAAGTCGTTGCCTGGAAAGCAGGGGGGTACAGGCAGGAGGCCGCTCTGTTGGAGTAAGGGAAGAAGCTGGCTGGACGGCAAGGTTGAGGAGCCTGTCCTGCAGTCACCAGTCCTGCAAAACAAAGGGAAACGAGGACTAAGGGAAGGAGTTTTCACTAGCCCTGAAAGGCAGGATGAGGAGCCAAGGCTCCACGACGTTCCCTGGGAAGACCACCTTTGCTCCAATGCTCTTAATCCAACAACAGACTCTATTCTTACACCTAAACATACAGTAACTGCTGTAGCAGTACCACCTGAACACACAGGAACATCAGTGCTGTGCCAACACACAGTCATCTCTGGAGCATTCAGTCTCCTGAAGCCCTCAGGAGCAAGGGATCGCTACCTAGAAATGTGCTCTTGTAAATCAAAACGGGCAGGAGCTGACTAAACGGGCACGAGTCATTTAGGAAGTGCTGTGCGTTACAGCAGGCAGCGAGTTGAAATGAAAGGGGAATCGTTAAGCAGGGCTCTACCAAGCTCCAGCGCTGACAGCACACGGGCAGCCAAGGCAAGGGCAACGTCCAAATCCTAAACGAGACTCTGAGAGCCCCTCATCACAAGTCTGTCAGTTTGTCAAGGAAAACAAACCCAGAGCCAGCTTTTTTCCAGGTAGCTCACCCGGTTCAGTTACTGTTTCACGAAGCGGTACCTGCCCTCAGAGCGTTACCCATCGCTTCACGCAGATTTAACGACAGCTTTTGGAGCAACCCCTCAAGGAGAAGTAGCGTTCACCTGGCAGGGCCGTGCCCGCTCCACAGAGACGGGGTGAGGGTGCTCTTACTGCAGCCCCCGACAGAGGCCCTCTCGCAGCAGACTGAAGCACACGCGAACCCCGCTCCCCGTGCCTGCTGGCAGCACATCTCCCTGCGCCAACAGCAACGGCTTTCCCGCAGCGGCGGCGCTGAGCGGCCGCCAGCAAGGTCCGGCAGCCCTGCTCCCTGCGGGGGTGGCGCTCTACGAAGCCCCCAGCCCCCAGTGCTTCTCGGCCCGCAGCCCGGGGCCACCCCAGCTCACCGGGCCTGGCAGCCTCGCCGAGCGTCGAGGGCGGGCGCTGGGAGCGCTGGGGCGGGCGGCTGGGCAGCTCCGGGCCGGCCGCCAGCTTCGCCTTGTTGGCCCTCGTCAGGCGCTTGAGGCGCACGAGGAGCTCGGGGCGGTCGCGGCGGAAATGGGGGCTGTGGAAGTGCAGCAGGGGCCCGGCGGAGCTGCCGCCGTCGCCCCCCGCCGGGTCCTGCAGGGGCCCGGGCCCCGGCCCCGGCCCCAGCTTGCGGAACCCGTACAGGTTCAGCTGCCGGATGAAGCTGGCGAAGCTCCTGGTCTTGAAGAAGTCGGCGCCCAGCGCCGCCCCCTCGCCGGCCGGCTCCGCGCCCAGCAGCTCTCGCTCGAAGAGCCGCTGGTCGATGAGCAGCCCCTCGCCACGGGCATCCCAGCGCACGGAGCCGCAGCGCGGGCTGTTCACCAGCTGCCAGAGCTTGGCCGGGAAGTGGCTGGGGTTGACAGCGCCGGGCAGCCGCTGGCCCTCCATGGCGCTCCCCGACAACGGACGCCCCGGCCGCTCGCGCTCCACCGGCCGCCGGGCAACGCCCGGCCCCATCGGCCCGCGCTGGGGGAGCGACACCGGCCCGCGGCCGGCTTCAGCCCGCGCTGCCCGCCGGGGCCGGCCCCGCCACCCCCTCGCCTCGGCACGGCCGCACCCGCAGCCCCGCCAGAGCCCGCCGGGCCCGCGGCGGCTCCCCGCTCCCCCAGCCCCGCCGCTGCCCTCGCCCGCTCCCCGCTCCCTCAGCCCCAACAACGGAACCATGACAAGAACTTAAAAACCCGACCTGCAGCAACGAGAGGAAAGCTCAAACCTCGTCGCTGCGAACAGCTCTCCAGCAAACTGCTCCTCTAGAGCTGGGCAGGGAACGGGGAACACGAACCAGCAGCGATGCACAATGCAAGTGCTCAGCACCCCATCAGCGATCCCCAGCCGGACCCGAGCGGCCATCTGCGCCTTCCGGGTGTCTCCCCCCAGTGTCTGTACCAGGTGTCCTGGCTCTGCTTCCTCGTGGCTTCCCGTGCCCTCCCTCACTGGCAGAGCAGGAGAGACTGGAAAGCCCTTGCTCAGCCAAAGTGCTACTGAGCAACAGCTAAAACATCGGTGCGCTGCCAGCGTGATTCCCGGAACCAAGCCGGAACACGGCACTGCGCCAGCCACAGCGAAGAGAATCGGTTCTAGCCCAGCCAAAACCAGGACAGTATCCACCCCTTATTCCGTACCATTCCCATCATGCCAGGTCACTCGATGTGCCACGACAGAAAGCTCATGCTGCACATCACCTACACAGCTATAGCTTGGGAACAGAGCCACCAGCATGGGAATCCACCCTTGCTTAGCCACATAGAAGTGCATCTGTGCTGCCTACAGAGTGCACTCTCAAGCGCCACCGAACCAAGCTCCCTAAGTGGAAATGTGCACATCCTGCTCCTATGGCTATGTGTTAGAACAGAAACAAGTAACTGGACATGTTCTACACAGGGAGTCCTCCGGAACCGTGCTGCCAACATGGATATCGTCACTTGCTTACACACGTCAAACTCCATCCCTGTAAAGCCTCACTGAACAGCACTCTCTGATGATCCTCAAAACAGCTCCCAAAGTGTGAACGTCCAAATTCTGATGCTAACAATACAGTAAGAAACAGAAAGCTGGTGCTGGGCATCACGTAAACATGGTGCCTTCCGCAACAAGGACACCAACATGGCAATCCACCTCTGCTTAGCCACCTAAACATACACCTGTGTCTGACCGCACAGGGCAGCACTCTCAGACACCCCAGAAACCAGGTCCCTATGTGTGAATATCCATGCCCTGCTCCTAAGCCTCACGTCTTAGGACAGAAACAAATAGCTGGACATGTTCTACACGGAGAGCCCTCTGGAAGGGTGCCACCAACATGGATATCCTCTCTTACTTATCCCACACAGAACTCCATCCCTAAAGCCTCACGGGTCACCACTATTCAGTGACCGAGACACCAGCTCCCTGAATGTGACCCTGATGCTAAGCCTAAGGTGCCAGGACAGAGAGATGGTGCTGGGCATCAGCTACAAACGGCGCTCCCTGCAACAGTGCCACCACCAGCGCAACCCACTGGGGTGTCAGCCCCCGCTCCTGTTTTGGTTTCTTTTTTCCCTTTCTTTTCTCTCCCCAGATTTTTTCCCATGTGTTTTTGTTCCACTCTTTTTAACCCCACGGTTATTTTATGCCCGCGTTTTCCCCCTTCCAGTTCCCCTCCTGCTCCCATTTTCACACACACACACACCCCCCCCACCCCCCCCACTTTTTAATGATTTTTCCCCACCGGTTTCTTTTTTTTCTCTCCCTCCAGAGTTCTTCGGGGATTTTTTTTCTCCCCCCTGCCCCCTCGTGTTTTTTTCGGAGGTGGCTCTTGGGGTTTTTTTTTGGGGGGGTGGGGGGGTTATTTGTCGGTTTTTGTTTATTTCGAAGGTTTTCTTACTTCTGCTGGAGTTTTTTCCATGTGTTTTATGTTCCACGCTTTTTCCCCCAGGTTCGTAGGTTTTTATCCCAAGGATTCCCACACGCACCATTCCCTTCCCACTTGTTTCCCCACCCCCATTTTCCCTTCTGGTTGGTGCTTTCCCCACAGTTTTCCCCCTCCACTTTTTTTCCCCATCCCCCCCCCATTTTCCCCCCATTGGTTGGGGTTTCCCCACAAGGATGGGGATTTTTTGACACCTCCCCCTTTTTTTGACTCTTACCCTCCCTCCAGATTTCTGGCTTGCTGTTGGCTTTTAATAGGTGTTTTATCCTTGGGAGTTGCCCAGCAATTAATTAATTGACTTTGGCATTCAGCTGAAGGACATTTTTCATACCTGTGTTTAAATATTGATGTTAACAAGCCATCATACCCGTTCATAGATTTACAGATCCCTAAAGATAAGCAATAGGCATATTTTTTAATAAAGCCTAATCTTTTTGGCAAGAAGCATCGAGTCTGCCCGGTTGTGTAGCACTTGCAGCTTTTCCCTATCATTTTCCCTTCTGGTTGGTGCTTTCCCCACAGTTTTCCCCCTCCACTTTTTTTCCCCATTCCCCCCCCCCCCATTTTCCCCCCATTGGTTGGGGTTTCCCCACAAGGATGGGGATTTTTTGACACCTCCCCCTTTTTTTTCCTCTTACCCTCCCTCCCCACCCCCCCGGGGTTTCATTTGATTTTGGGGGGAGTTTGTTTTTAGTGATGGCTTTGAGTGAGGAATTTTTCTGCCATTCCCCCCCCCTTTTCTTTACTGGCCCTTTTCTTCCCAAGGTGGTGTGCGGCTTGGGTGCAGGTTTTGTTTGCTTGGGTCTGGTTTTCTGTTTTTTCCATGTTCCTTTTCCTTTCCTGGATTTTTTTTTTCCCCACCTTTTTTTGTTCAACATTTTTTAACCCCCCCGAGTTTCCCCCCCACCATTTTTTTCTCTCCACCGGTTGGGAGGGGGGGGGGAGTCCCCCTGCCTTTTTCTCCTCCCCTCCACACTTCCCCCCCCCGGCCCCCCCTTTCCCTCCCCCACGGGGTTGGGTTTTTTGGTTGGTTTTTCTTGTTCTTGGGGCTTTCTCCCTTCCCCTTCCTTTTCATTTGCTGGGTTTCCCCCAGGTTCGTGCTTTTTGTTTGTTTGGGGGTTTTTGTGGGGGGTGGTGTGGTTTTTGTGGGGTTTCTGGGATTGTGACGTTTTGCGTTTTCTTTCTGTTTCCCCCTCCCACAAAGATTTTTTGGGATTTGTTTTTTCTTTATTCCCTTTTTCCATTTTTTAAAAGTTAAAATTATTTTATTTATATTTTGCTGGAGTTTATCCATGGTTTTTATCAATGCATTTTATCCACTTCCCCCCCTTCCCCCTCGCACTTTTTTTCCCCCGTTCTGGCTGGTGCTGTTTTTCCACACAGTCCGTCCCTATCCCCCCACACCGCCCCCGGCGCTTTTCCCCCCTCTCCCTTCTCCCCACCAAATCTCCCCCTCCCCACCTTTTTTTTTTCCTCCCTGGTTGGTTGATTTCTTCCCCACGGTGTTGGGGTTTTTTTGCGCGCCCCCCCCCCCCCTTTTTATTTTGGCTGGGATTTTGCTCCAAGTTGGTGTGGAATTTTGGGTGGAGTTTCTGTTTGTTTGGGTTTTGGTGGGGTTTTCCCCTTTTTTTTTTCTTCTTTTTTCTGGTTTCTTTATTCCTGGATTTCCCCACACACACACACGTTTTTTTGCTCCACATTTTTTACCACCACCACCCCCCCCCCCCCCCAGTTTTTTCCCCTTTCCACCCCCGCTTTTTTATCTCCACCGGCTGCTGGGGGCTTTCTTTTTCCCCCGTTTCCTTCCTCCCCTTTTTTCCCCTCTCCTCCACACACCGCACCCCCCCCAACCCCCCCCCCCCCCCCGGATTGGGGTTTTTGCCTGGTTTGGTTTCCCCTTTTTGTTTCCACAGGTTAGTGGCTTTGTTTTCCTTTTTTCCTTTGGTGAGGGGCTGGGGGTGGTGCGGTTTTCGTTGGTTTTAAGGTTTTTAAGGCTTTGTGACTTTTCCCCCAAAGATTTTTTTGGGTTTTGCTTTATTCTTATTTTCTAGTTTATTAATATTTTATTTAAATTTTGCTGGATTTCATCCATATTTTTTGTTCCACTTTTTTCCACACACACACACCTCCCCCTCCCACTTTTCCCCTACCCTTTATTTTCCTTCTGGTTGGTGGGGTTTCCCACACTGCCTTTCCCCCAAACCGCTGCCCCACTTTTCTCCCCTGTCCCTTCGCCCCCCAAAACCTTTCCCGACTGGATGAGGGCTTTCCCTCAAAAAAAAAAAAAAAAAAAAAAGAATGGGGAAACGGAATTTTTGGTTGATACGGGTGCAACGTAATCAGTTTTAAACAAAGCTTTAATGCCTTTGGGGACGATTATATGATGCTAAAAGGGGCGACTGGCCAAGGTGAAAAGGCTTATTTTTGTAAACTACTAAAATATCAATTGGGAAAACAATGGGGCATCCATAAGTTTTTGTATATGCCTAACTCCCCAAAAGCTCTTTTGGGGAGAGATTTGTTAGAACACTTGGGAGCGACCATTACTTTCAAAGGAGGCGAGATCACCTTAAAAGTAAAGGACCAACAGTATATAGAGATGTTAAAAGCTTAATTTTATACAGATAAGCTCAAGGAGAGAAAACAGTCAGTCAGGATTAAACAATACCCCCTGAAGAGGGAAGATAGGGAAGGAATTTTTTCCAAATGACTGAGAATTTCCTACAGCTAGGACTGCTAAAAGAGTGCCAATCTGATTTTAACACCCCTATTTTACCTGTTTGTAAACCTTATGGGTAATACCGGGTGGTAATAGTAAATTCATACACTTTGCTAACATACTTAACATCAGAGCTAACTTGATTTACTGTTCTAGATTTGAAGGATGCTTTCTTTTGCCTCCCTCTCCACAAAGCCAGCCAGAAAATCTTTGCATTTGAATGGAAAAGCCCTAAGAGTAGGTGCAAAATCCAGCTCATGTGGATGGTGTTGCCTCAGGGATTTAAGAACAGTCCCACCCTGTTTGGAGAACAACTTTCAAAAGACTTACCCTGGGAAGCCCCACCGGAAGAAGAGAAGTTACTGCAGTACATAGATGACATCCTAATAGCTACCCAGACAGAAGAGGCCTGTGTGGCCTGGACAGTATGACAGGATGGTGTAGATTGTGGATCTACCATCATGGACTAATTGTTAAGCCTCTATATGCACTACAACAAGAATCTTCAGTGACAAGAGAAGCGACTTAAGCCTTCCACCAATTAAAAACGCCTTGAGGTCGGCACCAGCCTTAGGACTCCCAGATGTGAGTAAACCATTCTTTCTTTTCTCCCAATAAGAAACAAGAAATTGCCTTAGGAATACTAGCACAGGACTTGGGCCTGTAAGCAATTGGACTCTGCAGCTGAAGGATGGCCTGGATGCCTCAGGGCCGTTGCAGCAGTTGTACTACCTTGGGCCAGAAAATGTGCTGGTGTCCCATACAGTGTCTGCAGTGCTGAAAGTGAAAGGCGGGCACTGGCTTTCCCCACAAAGGTTTCTGAAATATCAAGCCATCATGGTGGAGCAAGCCTCAGCAGAGACTACTGAGGCCACATATTCCAGTCGTCCGGATCTGAAAGATACCCCTTTAGACGACGCAGAAACCTGGTTTACTGGGAACAGCTATGTCATCAGTGGAAAACGACATGCTGAAGTAATAGAATCCAGACCGTTACCCATAAACACCTCTGCACAGAAGGTGAAATTGATTGCTCTGACTAGAGCTCTGGAGCTGGCAAAAGGAAAAAACATAAATGTCTATACATGTGGAGGATTGGCTTGTCGAAAAAGGTCAAAAGGTCACGCTCCCATCAACAAGCTGAAACAAGACATCTGTGTAGAACATGGTGCAAACCTCTCATGCCAGATAATGAGGAAATGAAGGACACCGGCAAACACCAACATACTATGACCAATCACAGCCAAGGCCACTAAGTGATAAGTGCATGAGAAGGAGAATGGTGGGGGGGGGGGGTGCACGGTGTAGCTGCAAAAATGTAGAAGCTATAAACCAATGATCTTGTAACATGTAAAAGCTATAAGCCAATGATCTCTGTATGCAAGGTATATAAGGATCCATCTGCTTAGCAATAAACTGAGACTTGTTGGTCATCATCTGATGAGCTCGTCTCCCAGCGGTTCCCACATATACAGACTCAAGATATGTATTCGGAGTTGTGCATGCACATGGTGCCGTTTGGAAGGAGAGGACTGTTGAATTCACGAGGAAAAAAAACATTAAACATGCACAAGAAATACTGAGACTGTTGGAAGAGGTCCAACTACCTGAGAATATGGCAATTATGCACATCAAGGCACACCAGAAGGTGAGCTCAAAATTGGAGGAGGGAAATGAGCTGGCAGACAGAGAGGCAAAAGAAGCTGCAAAAGGTGAGATAACAATTGAAGGAGCTTTAATTCCTGATGGGAAAATTTCTCTAAAAGGTAAGCCAAACTATAATAAAGAAGATCAGAAATTAATTGTAGGTCAAGATGAAGGGTGGGCTAGTACACCACAGGGAAAGATAATTGTTCCCTCATCTTCGTTTGGTCCTTAGTAAAGAATGCACATCAAAACACACTGGGGAGTCGATATAAATATTTGATAAGCAAAATTATGCTATTATTCAACAGGTAACTCACCAGTGTGATCACTGCCTCCAAACAAACCCCAAAAGTAATCCTAAACCCAAAATGGGTCAAATTGGGAGGGACAACAAACCAGGACAACAGAGGCAGATCAACTTTACAGAACTGCCAAGAAAAGGAGGATATAGATATTTGTTGGCACTAACGGATATCTTTTCAGATTGGCCAGAAGCCTTTCCAACTAGAACTGTGAAGGCCTGAGAAGAAACGTAATTGATACTAAGAACATATGCCTTGATACAGAATGAGGCACTTATCATTTTGAAATCCATCCAGACATTACTCAAAGGACTGTACTTGTATATTGTACTTGTATATATTGTGTATGTGTATGCTTAAGAACTGCTTGTGCTGTTGTGAGGATAATGATAATGAAATCATGACTGTTAAGGATCATTCTAATTTTGTTTTTATAATTTTACTAAGATCACTGCGTGTGACTTTGCATATTCAGCACCAGTTATATCCCACCAACTGATAAAATCCAGACCTGATAAGAGGGGTCCAAACAGGCATCCATCATAATATGGAAGAAATAAGCAGAGTCTGCTGGTGACCTTGTGTTAGAACTCTGAAAAGAAGCAGCTGAATTGCTTCAATTTCTGTTTTTAAAGGAACGACTTACGGATGATGGGATTGATGGAGACAGTGGAGAAGATGCAGGTGAAGATGCCAATACAATGCAGGAGCCTGGATTCATGGCTTCTGCTTGGTCCTTTATCACAATGATACGCGGATTGACTCCACAACTCGTTCAAGTTGTAAAGTAGGTATGCTTTATTCAGCGCTGAGGTGCATGGGGATCGTTCCTCCAAAGCATGCACACCCAGGGTCGTTTTTCCTTTACATTTATTCCCTAATGCCTATACATATCCCCCTTCGTATTCTGTCCCCGCTTCGTATTATGATGAGCTAGAAGGTCCTTTGCGCCTGCGCAGTGCCCCCTCTGGTCATGGGCAGGGGTTGACTTTCTGTCCAGGCATTACAGCATACCTTATAATATAACACATAGGAGTCTCAGAAGACAGTCAGTTCTTCCTCACCATCTCTTCAAGATCAGGTTTATTTGCATATTGCCCATCACGATCCACATCCACGTTAATGGCTACCTGCTGTTGGCCTCACTCCTGCCTTAAGGGGAACCCATCCAGCTTGGTGTCTGTGTAAGAAAAAGGAAGAGCTGAAAAGCAATCTTTTGAATGGAACAAAAAGGTTTTTCTGCTATACCTGCTGCCTAAATACAAATGTCCAGACCCGGCTCCTAAGCCTAACGTGTTAGGGACGAAACAAAAATCTGGACGTGTTCCATCGAGGGAGCCCTCAGGAACAGTGCCACCAACAGGGATAAACTCACTTATGTACCCACCTAAAACTCCACCTGTGTGAAACTCCATCTGTGTAAATAAAGCCTCACTGGACACCACTCTCTGGTGACCGAGTCTTCAGCAGTCTATGTGCCAATGTCCAGACCCTGTTCCTAAGACTAATGTGCTAAGACAGAAACCAGGACCTGGGCATGTCCCGCAGATGGTGCATTCCAGAACAGCCCCTCCAACACGGATATCCTCACTCACTCACTCACTCACTCACTCACTCACTCACTCACTCACTCACTCACTCACACACCTAAAAGCCCATCTCTAAATTCTCACAGGACACCACTCTCCACTGAGATGCTTTGGGGGATGCTCCGGTGACCCCCTCGCGGACACACCGGGACCGGGCACCCCCGCCGCCTCCCCGCCACTTACCGGGGCGCTGTCGGACGGGCGCACCCCGAGGGCACGGACCCGGAGCCGCCGCTCCCCAGCAGCGCTCCCAGGCGGTGCAGCCGCTCCAGGGGCTCCTTCTCCTTCCCTGTGCGCCACACGCGGCCGCTACCGCTGCTAGCGGGGCCCCCGCCGGCCCCCACCGCCCGCTCCGCTCCGGGCCGAGCGGAGCCGTCCCCTCCCTTACCCGGCCGCGGCTCCGGGCGTGCACTCCCCGCCGGTGCCCCGGCCAGCGGCTCCACCCCCGCAGCAGCACCACGGGCACCTTGCCCGACCGCTCTCCCGGTGCCGCCGCGGGCACCCCCGCAGCCGCACCGCGCACCGGCGGCTCGGGGGTCCCGACGCCGAGCGACCGGGGCCGGGCGGAGCGGGGCCTGGGGGCGGGCCGGGGAGAGGCAGGGGGCGGTGCTGCCTCGCCAGACCCAGCGGCAGCGGCTCGGCCAGCGCCGCCACGGCCGGGAGCGGCAGAGCCGAGCGGAGCGGAGCGGAGCGGAGCGGCGCGGAGAGCCCCGGCGGGAGGCCCCGGGGGCTGGGGAGAAGCGGGGGGCACGGACTCGGGGAGCGGCGGAGGGAGGGCTCCGAGCCGGCGAGAGCCAGCGGGATCATGCCCCCCCCGCCCGGCCGCAGCATCCCCGCGGCCGAACCGCGGCCGAGCCCCCCGCGAGGAGCCTGCTCCTCCCTTGAGCCCTTTTCCCTGCGGCCTCGCCTCTGCCCGGCGTCCCCCGGGCCCCGTCCCGCCCGCTCCCCCCGGTGAGCGCCGCCCTTGCTCCTCGCGGGCAAACCGCAGGCTCGTGTCGTCCCCCCCGTCTCGTAGGGCTGGATCCAGCCTCCCCCGTGCTGCTCTCGGGGGCTGCTCCTGGGCACCGCGGCTCGGAGAGCCCTTGGGGAACCTGCAGCGTCAGTCTCGCTGGGAGGCAAACCTCTGGGCCCCGCAGCAGCCGCCCTTGTGCTCCGCAGCACGCTCGCAGCATCCTTCATCCCGCAGTTCCGTAATAAAGGGATGGCTTCGTCACATCAAGTGCTTCCTTTTATTTCAGTCCGCATGGAAAACAAGCGAGATGCCCGCCTTCCCCACACTGCGCACTATTAACACAAACCCCGCCGGCTCAACGCTCGGCACCCAGGGGAGATGCAGCTTCCCGAGGGAGAGGTCTCCTCCGCACTGGTCACTCCAGGGCTCTCGCTCCTGGAATACCCCACGGTCACCGTGGTGGCCCGGTCACGATGGGCTTCTCCACTGCAACCACAACGGCTTTGTGCTGGCGGCAGCATCGTGCCCGTGGCCATTGGGCACCCAGGGATGCTCCGGCAGTCGCCGCACGGGGACCAGCCTCTGCCCAGCCGGCTCGGGGAGGTCCCTCACGGGCTGCTCTTCCTCTGCGCCTTTCGTCCGGAGCTGGAGCGTGCGAGGGGTCACAGCTCAGCCTGGGCAACGGAACAGGGCATCACGGCCACCTACGAGCAGCGGAGAGTGACCGACGTTCGCACGTCAGGGAATCGGGGAATCCCAGCCTGCTTTGGGGTAGGAGAGTCAAAGGCAGCCAAGTGGGATGGCACAATTGACGTTGCCGATGCATTGTCTCAATCCCTTTGGCAGCAGAGTGCAGGCCAGTTTGCTGATACTCGGAGGGCCGTCCAATACACTTGGAATCGAGTGCCGCAGGGATGGAAAGGCAGCCCTAAGGTCTGCCATGGGCTGATCCAGAAAGTACTGCAACAGGGTGAAGCCCCACAACACCTGCAGTACCTTACACCGACACGGTGTGACACCGTTCAGCAGCAGCAGAAGCTTTTTAGACAGGGAGGAAAATAATCCAAAGCCTTCCCAAGACCGCTTTTGCCATAGGATGGAGCAAGGTCAAGGGACCTGACCAGGAGATTCAGGTTTGGGGAATAAAGCGGCAAGACGGACGTCAGCAGATCCGCACAGACGTGATCAGCAAGGGAACAGCAATGCCTCCACCAACCAGTAAGAAACAAACACGAGCTTTCTCAGGTGTTGTGGGGTCTGGAGAATGCACATCCCAAATTACAGTCCGGTTGTGAGCTTTCTCTATCATGCGACCCGCAAGAAGAATGATTTCGAATGGGGCTTAAGAGCCTGAGGGTTTGGGTCCCTTTTCCAATTGCGTGGTCAACACCTGCTTACCTACAAAGAGAGCCCAGATGCTTGGCTTCCCTACCCTCTAATTCCAGGCTGCCAGCTCCATTATCCCAGCATCGGAGCAGCCAGGACAGGGAGCGAGAGCTTCCCTCTGGTTCTGCCTCCTCCTCTCTTTCTAGCGCTGGCCCTGCGCCGTCCTCTGTCTCTACACGAGCTGACTTTAGTTCTTCTCTGTACAGGGGCAACGGATAATGGCACAGATTGGTTCTTTGGTTCAGCCCAAGTGCCTGCTACCAGGGCTGGAGTGGCCGCCAGCGTCTGCTGTCAGGGCTGGAGCAGCAGCAGTGTCTGTCACCACGGCTGGAATGGCTGGAGTGCTGTTGCTGAGGCTGCAGTAGCCGCAGTGCTGGTTGCTGGGGCTGGGGTAGAAGCACTGCCTGCTGCTTTGCCATGAGATCCAGGGACCTTTTCTCCTTGAGGGTACTGGATAGTGCTGAGCAGGGCTCGGTGGGCAAGGGGCAGGCCCCAGCACGCTGTGCTGATTTTGCCTCTCTGGTATTGCCAGGACGATGCTTTTCCCAGCCAATGGAGTAGTTCTCCTGGATTTTGCACTTGTTCAGGGGTGAAGTTCCACAGCGTTGCAGGGGCCCCTGGCCTAGGTACCTGCCCATACGATCCCACACACCCTGCTCCCGTAACTGTACAGCCTCGGGGAAAGATGTCTGGGGGTATGCTCACATCGTTGTTTACCCTTAAGCAAGACCTGAACCATACGCAGCAACACGCTGGTTCCCAGCAGAGGAGCAGGTTGGTTTCATGGGTATTCAAAGGACATTTGAAGTGTCTGAAATTCTGAAATGCTACCGTAAAGAGCCTGGTGGGGAGGTGGAAGATGTGGGGGGACGTCTCCCCCATAGGTTGGTCCTCCGAGGAGAAAAAGCAGGAGGTACAGTTATTAATAGTTCCCACAACGTGGATTGCAAAGTCCAGGGGGGATGACAATGCTGAGAGCACAGACCAGATTGACAGTGTCTAGTACAAAGATGCCAGCACTATTCTTAATACCAAGACACAAACACGGCTCTTTAAACCATAAGATTTATTATCACTATAAACATCGAGAATGTTATAAATAACAATAAATTTATTAATAAAGCTATAAATAACATACAAATTTATGAATAGAGCTATAAAGAACAATTTTATTAAGAAAGCTATAAAAACCCTACGAATTTGTGAAGAAAGATATAAATAACAATAAATTTATTAAGAAAGCTATAAAAAACATACAAATTTGCAAAGAAAGATACAAATAACAATAAATTTATTAAGAAAGCAATAAAAAACATACAAATTTGTGAAGATATAAATAACATACAAATTTATGAATAGAGCTGTAAATAACAATAAATTTATTAAGGAAGCTATAAATAACATACAAATTTTTGAATAGAGCTGTAAATAACAATAAATTTATTAATAAAGCAATAACAAATTTATGAACAGAGCTATAAGTAACAATAAATTTACTAATAAAACTATAAATAACCCATAAATTTATTAATAAAGCTATACATAACATCCAAATTTATGAATATAGCTATAACAATAATTTATTAAGAAAGCTATAAAAACAAATTTATGAATAGAGCTGTAAATAACAATAAATTTATTAAGAAACTATAAATAACATACAGATTTGTGAAGAAAACTATAAATAACAATAAATTTATTAATAAAGATATAAATAACAAATTTTTGAATAGAGCTATATATAACAACAAATTTATTAATAAAGCTATAACATACAAATTTATGAACACAGCTATAAGCAACAATACATTTACTAATAAAGCTATAAATAACATAAATTTATTAAGATATAAATAACATACGAATTTATGAAGAGCTTTAAATAACAAGAAATTTATTAAAAAAGCTATAAATAACATACTAATTTATGAATAGTGCTATAAAGAACAATAAATTTATTAAGAAAGCTATAAAAAACATACAAATTTGTGAAGAAAGATATAAATAACAATAAATTTAATAAAGCTATAAATAACATAAAAATTTATGAATCGAGCTATAAATAACAATAAATTTATTAATAAAGCTATAAATAACATATAAATTTATGAATCGTGCTATAAATAACAATTTATTAATAAAGCTATGAATAACATACAGATTTATGAATCGAGCTATAAATAACAATAAATTTATTAAAGCTATAAAATACAAATTTATTAATAGAGCCATAAAAAACATATAAATTTGTGAAGAAAGCTATAATGATAAATTTATTAATGAATCTATAAATAACATACAAATTTGTGAAGAAAGCTGTAAATAACATTTATTAATAAAGCTATAAGAAACATTAAAATTTATGGACAGAGGTATAAATAACAATAAATTTATTAATAAAGCTATAAACAACACAGAAATTTATGAATAAAGCTATGAATAAAATACACATTTATTAATAAAGCTATAAATAACATAAATTTATAAAGATATAATTTACAAAATTCTGAATAAAGTTATAACTAACGTATAAATTTATTAATGAAGCTAAAAATAGCAAATTTATGAATAACACTATAAATAACATAAATTTATTAATAAAGCTATAAAGACCACAGAAATCTATTAATAAAGCTATGAGTAAAATACACATTTATTAATAAAGCTATAAATAACAAATTTATAAAGATATAATTTACAAAATTATGAATAAAGTTATAAATAACGTATAAATTTATTAATAAAGCTAAAAATAGCATACAAATTTATGAATAACACTATAAATAACATAAATTTATTAATAAAGCTAAAAAGAACACAGAAATCTATTAATAAAGCTATGAATAAAATACACATTAATAAAGCTATAAATAACATATAAATTTATAAAGATACAATTTTCAAAATTATGAATAAAGTTATAAATAACATATAAATTTATTAATAAAGCTAAAAATAGCAAATTTATGAATAACACTATAAATAACATAAATTTATTAATAAAGCTAAAAAGAACACAGAAATCTATTAATAAAGCTATGAATAAAATACACATTAATAACGCTGTAACATATAAAGATATAATTTACAAAATTATGAATAAAGTTATAAATAACGTATAAATTTATTAATGAAGCTAAAAATAGCAAATTTATGAATAACACTATAAATAACATAAATTTATTAATAAAGCTATAAAGACCACAGAAATCTATCAATAAAGCTATGAATAAAATACACATTTATTAATAAAGCTATAAATAACAGAAATTTATAAAGATATAATTTACAAAATTATGAATAAAGTTATAAATAACGTATAAATTTATTAATAAAGCTAAAAATAGCATACAAATTTATGAATAATGCTATAAATAACATAAATTTATTAATAAAGCTATAAAGAACACAGAAATCTATTAATAAAGCTATGAATAAAATACACATTAATAAAGCTATAAATAACATAAATAAGGATATAATTTAAAAAAATATGAATAAAGTTATAAATAACATATAAATTTATTAATAAAGCTAAAAATAGCAAATTTATGAATAACACTATAAATAACATAAATTTATTAATAAAGCTAAAAAGAACACAGAAATCTATTAATAAAGCTATGAATAAAATACACATTAATAACGCTGTAACATATAAAGATATAATTTACAAAATTATGAATAAAGTTATAAATAACGTATAAATTTATTAATAAAGCTAAACATAGCAAATTTATGAATAACACTATAAATAACATAAATTTATTAATAAAGCTAAAAAGAACACAGAAATCTATTAATAAAGCTATGAATAAAATACACATTAATAAAGCTATAAGTAACATATAAATTTATAAAGATATAATTTAGAAAATTATGAATAAAGTTATAAATAACGTATACATTTATTAATAAAGCTAAAAATAACAAATTTATGAATAACACTATAAATAACATAAATTTATTAATAAAGCTATAAACAACACATGAATTTTTTAATAAAGCCATAAATAACATACAAATGTATGAATAAAGCTATAAATAACAAATTTATAAATAAAGCTAAAAATAACAAATCTGTAAATAATATACAAATTTATGAATAAAGCTATAAATAATGTCTAAGTTTATTAATAAAGCTTAAAATAACAAATGTATGAATAACCCTATAATATAAATTTATTAATAAAGCGATAAATAATGTATAAATTTATTGATAAAGCTTAAAATAAAATATTTATGAATGACCCTATAAATAATATAAATTTAATAATAAAGCTATTAATAACACATTTTTTAATAAAGCCATAAATACCATACACATATATGAATAAAGCTATAAATAACCTACAAATTTATGAATAATGCTATGAATAACATATAAATTTATGAATAAAGCTATAAATAACAAATTTATGAATGAAGCTATAAATAACATACACATTAGTGAAGCTATTAATAACATACAGATTTATGAATAATGCTATAAATAAGATAAAAAATTATGAGTAAAACCAGAAATACCATAAAAATTTATGAATAAAGCTATAACAAATTTATGAATGCAGCTATAAATAACATAGAAATTTATAAATAAAGCTAAAGATAACAAATCGATAAATAACATAAAAAATAATAAAGCTATAAATTACAAATTTATGAATGAAGCTATAAATAACATACACATTTATGAAGCTATCAATAAGATAAAAAATTATGAATAATGCTATAAATAACATACAGATTTATGAATAATGCTATAAATAACACATAAATTTATGAATAAAGCTATAAATAATGTATACATTTATTACTAAAGCTTAAAATAACAAATTTATGAATAACCCTATACTATAAATTTATTAATAAAGCTATAAATAAAGTATAAATTTATTGATAAAGCTTAAAATAAAATATTTATGAATAACCCTATAAATAATATAAATTTATTAATAAAGCTATTAATAACACATTTTTTAATAAAGCCATAAATACCATACACATATATGAATAAAGCTACGAATAACCTACAAATTTATGAATAATGCTATAAATAACATAAAAATTTATGAGTAAAGCCAGAAATACCATAAAAATTTATGAATAAAGCTATAACAAATTTATGAATGCAGCTATAAATAACATAGAAATTTATAAATAAAGCTAAAAATAACAGATCTATAAATAACATAAAAAAATTAATAAAGCTATAAATTACAAATTTATGAATGAAGCTATAAATTACATACAAATTTATGAAGCTATCAATAAGATAAAAAATTATGAATAATGCTATAAATAACATACAGATTTATGAATAATGCTATAAATAACACATAAATTTATGAATAAAGCTATAAATAACATACGAATTTAGGAATAAAGCTATCAATAACACACAAGATGATGAATAAAGCTATAAACAACACACAAACTGATGAATAAAGCCATCAGTAACACACGAATTGATGACTAAAGCTATCAGTAACTTCAAAGTCCGGAAACAGAAGAGGCGTGACCCTGAACCCAGGCCCCAGTTCCGTGCCCAGCACTGCTGCCGCACTCGCAGGAGGGAACCAGCCGGCGGCTGCTCCACGTGTTCACCGCTCCTCACTCTGGTGTCTTCCTCCAGAAGCAGCCCCGCTTACAGGCTCCACCTTCCGGCTCGTGGGGGTCTAGGAAGCAAACGACACCCAGGAAGCATCAGGCCTTGCCTGCGGCTCACCTGGCAGCACGCGCAGCAACTGTGCTGCCATCGGGGACAGTCCGACCTGGCCAAAGGCGGCCTGCCACTTGGGAATCTGAGGGTGCTTTTCTCCTGTGTTTCAGCACACGTACCAGCAGGCTGCTCTGAAACGTCTTTAGTGAGCTGAGCCAGAAAGGTTGGACTCGTGCACTCACTTTGGCAGCGTGTGGGGCTTTTCCCCTCTTACTTCAACGGTCACCTCATTCGTCAGTGCTCCCTTTGTGGCACTCTCACCCTCCAGCAAACATACCCGCAGCCTGCATCTCAGTGCCGTGCAGGGCTCTGACACAACTCCCGCAGCTTCAGCTTTTACTGACTGATAGAATTTATTCCCTTCTCCCCCCAGGAGTCCTCGGCACCAGCTTATCTATAGAAGCCTGTCGGGAGGTACGCTAAGAGCTCGTACGAGTGTAATGGTTGAACTGAAGGCCCGGTGAGGTACTTACACTGCAGACAGTAACTCAGCTCTTGTGATCTCCCCTTCCTGGAAGAGTTTCAGAGCAGCTGTCTTGGCCACCTCTAACAAACGCAGGATCTCTTACCAGGGACTTACCCTGCTGTGAGCTCTGTCTTCTCTTCCTGCACTGACGTTTTGCAGGGGAACCTGGCTCTTCTGCAGCTTTCTTCGCCGCCTCGGTTCCTGATGGCAGCTCTCTCTCTTCCGTCAGAGATCCGCATTCTACACTCGCATTCTCCTTTGAATAAACACACCAAAACCGAAATAAACCCAAAGATCACGCGATAGCTTCCCAGGGAGTTTTACCTCCATTTAGCACTTACGTGCTCTGCACTGAACAGTGCTTCCACAACAGCCATTTCGGACTGGTGAGCTGGGGTGGGATCCAGTCCTTCTCCCCGTTCTTCAGGGGCTCCCTGTGTGGTCACAGAGTCTTGCGCCGTTTCAGCAGCAGCGGCGCTTTCTATGGCCGCATTGAGGTAGCTTTCAAGCAGCTCTCCATCCCAGCTTTCCGCAGGCTCCGGTGTCACCACATCAGCGCTGCGTGATGCACACATCTCATTGAAAATCTCAAACACATCTTGGTAACTGAATTCCGGCAACTTCTCCTCGCCCTCAGATGCATGATGTGCCCCATCAGAGGGCGGGCATTCAGCTGCAGAAGGTGGCTGCACGTCAGGACTTTGCGAGAAACAAAATACAGGGAATTGCTAGATCCAAAAATCACAACCATTTTCAGTCAGGGCTGACAGATTTTCCCACTTCTGAGGACCGTGCAAGTGCTTACTGATGATGAGGACACAAGCAGGGCAGGATGATCAAGGCTGTAGCTGGCTGCATCCCTCAGCAGGACCTCGGGGAAGTGTCTGCCCCAGAGCACACACGAGGTAAACTGATTCTTGGCCAGAGCTCAGTGAGATCCACAGCCAAAGCACTGTCTTCTGTACCACCCGCACAGCCCCTGCCACCCTGCTCCCGGAGAAGTGATCGAGGCTACACTAAGGCTCGGAAATCTCAAGCCCGTTTGATCCCTTCTGCACACTGCTCCTGTTGTCCTGCTCAGAGGCAGTCAGGCACTGACCTGGCACCACTGGCTTACACCCCTGCTTGCCTTTGGACTGCTCACACGCAGGGGACCTTCCACCAACCTCTGCCCAGATGCACCAGCACCTTTTGACCGGCAGTTCCCTGCCTGCGGCTGCACAATCCAAGCAACCGCTAACCAGGAAGTGGTTAACCAGGAAGCTACCAGGCCACTTACTGGTTAAGTAACCAGCCCATCTCTTCTGACTCTCCGTGGGACTTGCTTCTCCAAGGAAGACCCTTTCGACCGTGTATTTCTATCACCTTTCAATCTAGACACACCGCCACCCCCTGACGACTCCTTTGGGACCATGTGCTATCCCAGACACTGATCTCAGCCTTCTGACATCGGAACTGATGTGACTGTGACTTCCCATCACTCACACTGATCCTCATGTGCTGGAGGGAAAAGCAGCTCACGATGGAAGAGAGAGGACAAAGATGCACCGCGTGGAAAATAAACACCAGCCTATCGATGGCACGACTGGCTGTTGGCTATTTCTAGCCTCACAGCAACGTTACCCTGGCCATAACCTCCCCAGCTTGGGTAAGCTCATATTAAAACAGGAAAACACGCAAAAAGGACAAAAGGTCGGTATTTGCAAGACAAGAAACTGGACGATCAGGCTTGCACAGGTCAACCCTTTTTCAGCACACACCAGCAGAGCTTGCTTTGCTTATCCCCTGTGAGGAAAAAAAGTAACTCCATGCTGCTGGAATGCGAAAGGAAGCCCTGGCATGTTTACTGAGGCTCTTTTGGTATTGCATAAGGCAGGCCACCCAGTGAGGGGCAATTTCCACCAGAATTCTAGAAAGCCTTGACAGGAAGCACTGGAGCTCTCCTAGATAGGGTATCTCTGAGCTGGGGCCAATTCCAAAAGTCAGCTTGGTTCTTCTCATGCATCCAATGAAACTCAGGACTGCCACAAGCTGTCTGGGGCACAGAAGTGGAGCTGATTCCCAGTATCATAACATTAAAGAATCCCATTTTGTGCAGGCAAGGGCTTTCTTCAAAGACAAACGGAGACTCAGGAACTAAAGCGAATTATGGTGAAGTCAAACATAACACTTTTACGGGAAAAAACCCTCCGCCGATGAGGACACCCGCTATGCCGCTGCCCTGAAACCTTACCTGCATTACAGCACCGCCCCTTTCGTGTTTCAAAGCGGTGCTTTGGAATGGGCATTGGCAAACCACGTTACTTTCCCTTTCCAAAGCAGAGCAGTCCCAAAGTCCTCTCCTTCCTGCCGCAAGCCCAGAACCCTGCGGTCCATGCACGGGGTCTCCTCCCTTCCCCCTGCTCTCTGTGCGCTGCACTCACCTGCACAAAGCCGCAGTCGGTGGACGCCGCAGCACTGGTGCTGACAGTCAGAGACCCTCCCTGGGCAGGGGGCAAACACTGCAGGGTGGCTGCAAAATTCAAACACAGGGATCAGACTGACAGAACCGGTGCCCAGTGTGCACAGTTCTGTTGCTTACTTGCATTAAACACTGCAGTAACCACTCCGTAAGATAACTCCCTGAAATGGATTATGACCTCCCCACTGACTGAGAGACTGAGCTCTCCACCTTAAAACATATTTCTTCTGAAGTATGTAGACACAGATCAAACATACGTCTTGTAGAATTAACCAACACACACACACACAGAAACTTCCTATTCACTCTATCTTAATATCACCTTTTGGATTTGGCTGCTTGACTGTCTCAACACACCACACCACAGAAAGGGGACTCACACAGGAAGGGCCTGCATGTTCACACACACACTGGAATGAAAACGGGATCTTATTCCAAAAAGCAGCTCCGCAGATGAAGCAGTTTCTGCGGGTCTCAGGTTTTGGTGACACGCAGAGAGAACGTACAAGGAAAGGCACTGCTGGCAGGACAGACAATCTTTAAAATTTGCAGTCCTTCCGGGCGAGAGAGAAATCCTTGATGAGATCAAATCTAGGCCCATGTTCACAGGAATTAAATGGTACGAGTGTGACTTGAGACGGCCACGTGATCAGACCCGTTTCTTTGCAATGCCTGACACCTCCGCGGGATTCCTCACGAGACAGTTGCTACGATAACCGATACGGATTTGAGTACCTAAACCTAGTGCCCTTTGTCATACGAAATCTGTGAACTTTTGTCCAGTTTGGAGCAACATACACAAGAGCTAAACAACATGGAGCGAGCTAGTGGACATCCTTCCATAGCAGCGCGAGACACGTGTCTGACTCCTGTTACTTCAAAAGCTCATGTTCAGCAACCTTAGGGTGAAATCTGGACATCTTTCAGAAGAACAGTCTGTGGCCTGCAAACGTATTACAGTTCTGTGCAGTGCCAAAAATCTAAGGATACCTGGGCTTCACTCCCTGGGAACGCCAAAGGACGTGGACAAACCCAAGAAAACCACCAAAGAAACTTAAAGGGCTACTGTAAAAACAGTGCAAGAGAGCAAAGGAGAGATTGGCTGTAACCTGCTGGAGTCATCCTAAGGAAACAAACACGCAGTACAAAGAGCCTAGTTTCTAAGAGAAGAAAAGGAAAAACCCAAAGGGAAAAAGTGCTTGTGAAACAGGAGGCAAGTGTAAAACAGAATGTCCAGATCACAGGCTATAAGAAGCCACAAGTAAAGTAGAAATTGCACAACTCTTGCACTTCGTAGAGCTTACAGTGAAAGCAGCTCGTGAATCAAACGCGCTGTAATGCCTGTGCATCAAGGGGAGGAGAGCAAACATAACCGTGTAGCAGCCCAGACTGGTGACCAGTTCTGAACGGGTCTCAAGTGCAGAATGGTGCACAGAAAGAAAGGTTTGCACTCACAACACCTTTCCTTGGGTTTTTTTGCCAGCTGCAGCAGTGCCTGATCTAACAGCAAGAAAAACTGCACCTGTGGAAACCCCACTGATGAGCTCAGCCGGCAAAGGGAAAGGGGCCAATTCATTTGTAGTACTTCAAGTCTTCCAGGCGAATCAGGATTCCACACACACCTGCTTCACCCACACACTGTTGTCCTTCCCTGCTCATTGCAGAGAAGGCGTTTCTAAGCTCTTCTGTCTCTGATACAGTTCACCTCATCAGAGCCAGAAGAAAGGAGCAGCTAAAGCACATTCTGTCACCGGCTGGTAGCAAGTAACGGACAGGGAGCACACATCTCACTGCAAGCACGCACGTCAGGTACACACACAGTGACAGAGCACTGGGGAAAAACATTTCATGCATCACTTTGCGGTAACTTCCCGAGCAGCAAGGGGAGAACTTTTGCCGTACGTGTTGGATCCGGGCCTGGCAAGCACTGCCCTGGAGACGCGCAGCTGCCGGGTTCTGGAAGGGAAGCAGCAGCTGGAGCCCCTCGCTGAAGCGGCAGAAGCGAGAACACGGTGTGGAGGGTGTACGTGACCTCGGTGGAACACCGGTGGAGGACGGGAAAGGGAGCCCCTGGGCCTGGGAAAGCTGCGGAAGCCCCGTGCCCTGGCAGCGACCCAACAGAACCCTGCCACGGTCTGGAAGGGACTGGGCGCTGCTGGGAAGTCGTTGCCTGGAAAGCAGGGGGGTACAGGCAGGAGGCCGCTCTGTTGGAGTAAGGGAAGAAGCTGGCTGGACGGCAAGGTTGAGGAGCCTGTCCTGCAGTCACCAGTCCTGCAAAACAAAGGGAAACGAGGACTAAGGGAAGGAGTTTTCACTAGCCCTGAAAGGCAGGATGAGGAGCCAAGGCTCCACGACGTTCCCTGGGAAGACCACCTTTGCTCCAATGCTCTTAATCCAACAACAGACTCTATTCTTACACCTAAACATACAGTAACTGCTGTAGCAGTACCACCTGAACACACAGGAACATCAGTGCTGTGCCAACACACAGTCATCTCTGGAGCATTCAGTCTCCTGAAGCCCTCAGGAGCAAGGGATCGCTACCTAGAAATGTGCTCTTGTAAATCAAAACGGGCAGGAGCTGACTAAACGGGCACGAGTCATTTAGGAAGTGCTGTGCGTTACAGCAGGCAGCGAGTTGAAATGAAAGGGGAATCGTTAAGCAGGGCTCTACCAAGCTCCAGCGCTGACAGCACACGGGCAGCCAAGGCAAGGGCAACGTCCAAATCCTAAACGAGACTCTGAGAGCCCCTCATCACAAGTCTGTCAGTTTGTCAAGGAAAACAAACCCAGAGCCAGCTTTTTTCCAGGTAGCTCACCCGGTTCAGTTACTGTTTCACGAAGCGGTACCTGCCCTCAGAGCGTTACCCATCGCTTCACGCAGATTTAACGACAGCTTTTGGAGCAACCCCTCAAGGAGAAGTAGCGTTCACCTGGCAGGGCCGTGCCCGCTCCACAGAGACGGGGTGAGGGTGCTCTTACTGCAGCCCCCGACAGAGGCCCTCTCGCAGCAGACTGAAGCACACGCGAACCCCGCTCCCCGTGCCTGCTGGCAGCACATCTCCCTGCGCCAACAGCAACGGCTTTCCCGCAGCGGCGGCGCTGAGCGGCCGCCAGCAAGGTCCGGCAGCCCTGCTCCCTGCGGGGGTGGCGCTCTACGAAGCCCCCAGCCCCCAGTGCTTCTCGGCCCGCAGCCCGGGGCCACCCCAGCTCACCGGGCCTGGCAGCCTCGCCGAGCGTCGAGGGTCGCTGGGAGCGCTGGGGCGGGCGGCTGGGCAGCTCCGGGCCGGCCGCCAGCTTCGCCTTGTTGGCCCTCGTCAGGCGCTTGAGGCGCACGAGGAGCTCGGGGCGGTCGCGGCGGAAATGGGGGCTGTGGAAGTGCAGCAGGGGCCCGGCGGAGCTGCCGCCGTCGCCCCCCCGCCGGGTCCTGCAGGGGCCCGGGCCCCGGCCCCGGCCCCAGCTTGCGGAACCCGTACAGGTTCAGCTGCCGGATGAAGCTGGCGAAGTTCCTGGTCTTGAAGAAGTCGGCGCCCAGCGCCGCCCCCTCGCCGGCCGGCTCCGCGCCCAGCAGCTCTCGCTCGAAGAGCCGCTGGTCGATGAGCAGCCCCTCGCCACGGGCATCCCAGCGCACGGAGCCGCAGCGCGGGCTGTTCACCAGCTGCCAGAGCTTGGCCGGGAAGTGGCTGGGGTTGACAGCGCCGGGCAGCCGCTGGCCCTCCATGGCGCTCCCCGACAACGGACGCCCCGGCCGCTCGCGCTCCACCGGCCGCCGGGCAACGCCCGGCCCCATCGGCCCCGCGCTGGGGGAGCGACACCGGCCCGCGGCCGGCTTCAGCCCGCGCTGCCCGCCGGGGCCGGCCCCGCCACCCCCTCGCCTCGGCACGGCCGCACCCGCAGCCCCGCCAGAGCCCGCCGGGCCCGCGGCGGCTCCCCGCTCCCCCAGCCCCGCCGCTGCCCTCGCCCGCTCCCCGCTCCCTCAGCCCCAACAACGGAACCATGACAAGAACTTAAAAACCCGACCTGCAGCAACGAGAGGAAAGCTCAAACCTCGTCGCTGCGAACAGCTCTCCAGCAAACTGCTCCTCTAGAGCTGGGCAGGGAACGGGGAACACGAACCAGCAGCGATGCACAATGCAAGTGCTCAGCACCCCATCAGCGATCCCCAGCCGGACCCGAGCGGCCATCTGCGCCTTCCGGGTGTCTCCCCCCCAGTGTCTGTACCAGGTGTCCTGGCTCTGCTTCCTCGTGGCTTCCCGTGCCCTCCCTCACTGGCAGAGCAGGAGAGACTGGAAAGCCCTTGCTCAGCCAAAGTGCTACTGAGCAACAGCTAAAACATCGGTGCGCTGCCAGCGTGATTCCCGGAACCAAGCCGGAACACGGCACTGCGCCAGCCACAGCGAAGAGAATCGGTTCTAGCCCAGCCAAAACCAGGACAGTATCCACCCCTTATTCCGTACCATTCCCATCATGCCAGGTCACTCGATGTGCCACGACAGAAAGCTCATGCTGCACATCACCTACACAGCTATAGCTTGGGAACAGAGCCACCAGCATGGGAATCCACCCTTGCTTAGCCACATAGAAGTGCATCTGTGCTGCCTACAGAGTGCACTCTCAAGCGCCACCGAACCAAGCTCCCTAAGTGGAAATGTGCACATCCTGCTCCTATGGCTATGTGTTAGAACAGAAACAAGTAACTGGACATGTTCTACACAGGGAGTCCTCCGGAACCGTGCTGCCAACATGGATATCGTCACTTGCTTACACACGTCAAACTCCATCCCTGTAAAGCCTCACTGAACAGCACTCTCTGATGATCCTCAAAACAGCTCCCAAAGTGTGAACGTCCAAATTCTGATGCTAACAATACAGTAAGAAACAGAAAGCTGGTGCTGGGCATCATGTAAACATGGTGCCTTCCGCAACAAGGACACCAACATGGCAATCCACCTCTGCTTAGCCACCTAAACATACACCTGTGTCTGACCGCACAGGGCAGCACTCTCAGACACCCCAGAAACCAGGTCCCTATGTGTGAATATCCATGCCCTGCTCCTAAGCCTCACGTCTTAGGACAGAAACAAATAGCTGGACATGTTCTACACGGAGAGCCCTCTGGAAGGGTGCCACCAACATGGATATCCTCTCTTACTTATCCCACACAGAACTCCATCCCTAAAGCCTCACGGGTCACCACTATTCAGTGACCGAGACACCAGCTCCCTGAATGTGACCCTGATGCTAAGCCTAAGGTGCCAGGACAGAGAGATGGTGCTGGGCATCAGCTACAAACGGCGCTCCCTGCAACAGTGCCACCACCAGCGCAACCCACTGGGGTGTCAGCCCCCGCTCCTGTTTTGGTTTCTTTTTTCCCTTTCTTTTCTCTCCCCAGATTTTTTCCCATGTGTTTTTGTTCCACTCTTTTTAACCCCACGGTTATTTTATGCCCGCGTTTTCCCCCTTCCAGTTCCCCTCCTGCTCCCATTTTCACACACACACACACCCCCCCCACACCCCCCACTTTTTAATGATTTTTCCCCACCGGTTTCTTTTTTTTCTCTCCCTCCAGAGTTCTTCGGGGATTTTTTTTCTCCCCCCTGCCCCCTCGTGTTTTTTTCGGAGGTGGCTCTTGGGGTTTTTTTTTGGGGGGGTGGGGGGGTTATTTGTCGGTTTTTGTTTATTTCGAAGGTTTTCTTACTTCTGCTGGAGTTTTTTCCATGTGTTTTATGTTCCACGCTTTTTCCCCCAGGTTCGTAGGTTTTTATCCCAAGGATTCCCACACGCACCATTCCCTTCCCACTTGTTTCCCCACCCCCATTTTCCCTTCTGGTTGGTGCTTTCCCCACAGTTTTCCCCCTCCACTTTTTTTCCCCATCCCCCCCCCATTTTCCCCCCATTGGTTGGGGTTTCCCCACAAGGATGGGGATTTTTTGACACCTCCCCCTTTTTTTGACTCTTACCCTCCCTCCAGATTTCTGGCTTGCTGTTGGCTTTTAATAGGTGTTTTATCCTTGGGAGTTGCCCAGCAATTAATTAATTGACTTTGGCATTCAGCTGAAGGACATTTTTCATACCTGTGTTTAAATATTGATGTTAACAAGCCATCATACCCGTTCATAGATTTACAGATCCCTAAAGATAAGCAATAGGCATATTTTTAATAAAGCCTAATCTTTTTGGCAAGAAGCATCGAGTCTGCCCGGTTGTGTAGCACTTGCAGCTTTTCCCTATCATTTTCCCTTCTGGTTGGTGCTTTCCCCACAGTTTTCCCCCTCCACTTTTTTTCCCCATTCCCCCCCCCCCCATTTTCCCCCCATTGGTTGGGGTTTCCCCACAAGGATGGGGATTTTTTGACACCTCCCCCTTTTTTTTCCTCTTACCCTCCCTCCCCACCCCCCCGGGGTTTCATTTGATTTTGGGGGAGTTTGTTTTTAGTGATGGGTTTGAGTGAGGAATTTTTCTGCCATTCCCCCCCCCTTTTCTTTACTGGCCCTTTTCTTCCCAAGGTGGTGTGCGGCTTGGGTGCAGGTTTGTTTGCTTGGGTCTGGTTTTCTGTTTTTTCCATGTTCCTTTTCCTTTCCTGGATTTTTTTTTTCCCCACCTTTTTTTGTTCAACATTTTTTAACCCCCCCGAGTTTCCCCCCCACCATTTTTTTCTCTCCACCGGTTGGGAGGGGGGGGGGAGTCCCCCTGCCTTTTTCTCCTCCCCTCCACACTTCCCCCCCCCGGCCCCCCCTTTCCCTCCCCCACGGGGTTGGGTTTTTTGGTTGGTTTTTCTTGTTCTTGGGGCTTTCTCCCTTCCCCTTCCTTTTCATTTGCTGGGTTTCCCCCAGGTTCGTGCTTTTTGTTTGTTTGGGGGTTTTTGTGGGGGGTGGTGTGGTTTTTGTGGGGTTTCTGGGATTGTGACGTTTTGCGTTTTCTTTCTGTTTCCCCCTCCCACAAAGATTTTTTGGGATTTGTTTTTTCTTTATTCCCTTTTTCCATTTTTTAAAAGTTAAAATTATTTTATTTATATTTTGCTGGAGTTTATCCATGGTTTTTATCAATGCATTTTATCCACTTCCCCCCCTTCCCCCTCGCACTTTTTTTCCCCCGTTCTGGCTGGTGCTGTTTTTCCACACAGTCCGTCCCTATCCCCCCACACCGCCCCCGGCGCTTTTCCCCCCTCTCCCTTCTCCCCACCAAATCTCCCCCTCCCCACCTTTTTTTTTTCCTCCCTGGTTGGTTGATTTCTTCCCCACGGTGTTGGGGTTTTTTTGCGCGCCCCCCCCTCCCCCTTTTTATTTTGGCTGGGATTTTGCTCCAAGTTGGTGTGGAATTTTGGGTGGAGTTTCTGTTTGTTTGGGTTTTGGTGGGGTTTTCCCCTTTTTTTTTTCTTCTTTTTTCTGGTTTCTTTATTCCTGGATTTCCCCACACACACACACGTTTTTTTGCTCCACATTTTTTACCACCACCACCCCCCCCCCCCCCAGTTTTTTCCCCTTTCCACCCCCGCTTTTTTATCTCCACCGGCTGCTGGGGGCTTTCTTTTTTCCCCGTTTCCTTCCTCCCCTTTTTTCCCCTCTCCTCCACACACCGCACCCCCCCCAACCCCCCCCCCCCCCCCCGGATTGGGGTTTTTGCCTGGTTTGGTTTCCCCTTTTTGTTTCCACAGGTTAGTGGCTTTGTTTTCCTTTTTTCCTTTGGTGAGGGGCTGGGGGTGGTGCGGTTTTCGTTGGTTTTAAGGTTTTTAAGGCTTTGTGACTTTTCCCCCAAAGATTTTTTTGGGTTTTGCTTTATTCTTATTTTCTAGTTTATTAATATTTTATTTAAATTTTGCTGGATTTCATCCATATTTTTTGTTCCACTTTTTTCCACACACACACACCTCCCCCTCCCACTTTTCCCCTACCCTTTATTTTCCTTCTGGTTGGTGGGGTTTCCCACACTGCCTTTCCCCCAAACCGCTGCCCCACTTTTCTCCCCTGTCCCTTCGCCCCCCAAAACCTTTCCCGACTGGATGAGGGCTTTCCCTCAAAAAAAAAAAAAAAAAAAAAGAATGGGGAAACGGAATTTTTGGTTGATACGGGTGCAACGTAATCAGTTTTAAACAAAGCTTTAATGCCTTTGGGGACGATTATATGATGCTAAAAGGGGCGACTGGCCAAGGTGAAAAGGCTTATTTTTGTAAACTACTAAAATATCAATTGGGAAAACAATGGGGCATCCATAAGTTTTTGTATATGCCTAACTCCCCAAAAGCTCTTTTGGGGAGAGATTTGTTAGAACACTTGGGAGCGACCATTACTTTCAAAGGAGGCGAGATCACCTTAAAAGTAAAGGACCAACAGTATATAGAGATGTTAAAAGCTTAATTTTATACAGATAAGCTCAAGGAGAGAAAACAGTCAGTCAGGATTAAACAATACCCCCTGAAGAGGGAAGATAGGGAAGGAATTTTTTCCAAATGACTGAGAATTTCCTACAGCTAGGACTGCTAAAAGAGTGCCAATCTGATTTTAACACCCCTATTTTACCTGTTTGTAAACCTTATGGGTAATACCGGGTGGTAATAGTAAATTCATACACTTTGCTAACATACTTAACATCAGAGCTAACTTGATTTACTGTTCTAGATTTGAAGGATGCTTTCTTTTGCCTCCCTCTCCACAAAGCCAGCCAGAAAATCTTTGCATTTGAATGGAAAAGCCCTAAGAGTAGGTGCAAAATCCAGCTCATGTGGATGGTGTTGCCTCAGGGATTTAAGAACAGTCCCACCCTGTTTGGAGAACAACTTTCAAAAGACTTACCCTGGGAAGCCCCACCGGAAGAAGAGAAGTTACTGCAGTACATAGATGACATCCTAATAGCTACCCAGACAGAAGAGGCCTGTGTGGCCTGGACAGTATGACAGGATGGTGTAGATTGTGGATCTACCATCATGGACTAATTGTTAAGCCTCTATATGCACTACAACAAGAATCTTCAGTGACAAGAGAAGCGACTTAAGCCTTCCACCAATTAAAAACGCCTTGAGGTCGGCACCAGCCTTAGGACTCCCAGATGTGAGTAAACCATTCTTTCTTTTCTCCCAATAAGAAACAAGAAATTGCCTTAGGAATACTAGCACAGGACTTGGGCCTGTAAGCAATTGGACTCTGCAGCTGAAGGATGGCCTGGATGCCTCAGGGCCGTTGCAGCAGTTGTACTACCTTGGGCCAGAAAATGTGCTGGTGTCCCATACAGTGTCTGCAGTGCTGAAAGTGAAAGGCGGGCACTGGCTTTCCCCACAAAGGTTTCTGAAATATCAAGCCATCATGGTGGAGCAAGCCTCAGCAGAGACTACTGAGGCCACATATTCCAGTCGTCCGGATCTGAAAGATACCCCTTTAGACGACGCAGAAACCTGGTTTACTGGGAACAGCTATGTCATCAGTGGAAAACGACATGCTGAAGTAATAGAATCCAGACCGTTACCCATAAACACCTCTGCACAGAAGGTGAAATTGATTGCTCTGACTAGAGCTCTGGAGCTGGCAAAAGGAAAAAACATAAATGTCTATACATGTGGAGGATTGGCTTGTCGAAAAAGGTCAAAAGGTCACGCTCCCATCAACAAGCTGAAACAAGACATCTGTGTAGAACATGGTGCAAACCTCTCATGCCAGATAATGAGGAAATGAAGGACACCGGCAAACACCAACATACTATGACCAATCACAGCCAAGGCCACTAAGTGATAAGTGCATGAGAAGGAGAATGGGGGGGGGGGGGGGTGCACGGTGTAGCTGCAAAAATGTAGAAGCTATAAACCAATGATCTTGTAACATGTAAAAGCTATAAGCCAATGATCTCTGTATGCAAGGTATATAAGGATCCATCTGCTTAGCAATAAACTGAGACTTGTTGGTCATCATCTGATGAGCTCGTCTCCCAGCGGTTCCCACATATACAGACTCAAGATATGTATTCGGAGTTGTGCATGCACATGGTGCCGTTTGGAAGGAGAGGACTGTTGAATTCACAAGGAAAAAAAACATTAAACATGCACAAGAAATACTGAGACTGTTGGAAGAGGTCCAACTACCTGAGAATATGGCAATTATGCACATCAAGGCACACCAGAAGGTGAGCTCAAAATTGGAGGAGGGAAATGAGCTGGCAGACAGAGAGGCAAAAGAAGCTGCAAAAGGTGAGATAACAATTGAAGGAGCTTTAATTCCTGATGGGAAAATTTCTCTAAAAGGTAAGCCAAACTATAATAAAGAAGATCAGAAATTAATTGTAGGTCAAGATGAAGGGTGGGCTAGTACACCACAGGGAAAGATAATTGTTCCCTCATCTTCGTTTGGTCCTTAGTAAAGAATGCACATCAAAACACACTGGGGAGTCGATATAAATATTTGATAAGCAAAATTATGCTATTATTCAACAGGTAACTCACCAGTGTGATCACTGCCTCCAAACAAACCCCAAAAGTAATCCTAAACCCAAAATGGGTCAAATTGGGAGGGACAACAAACCAGGACAACAGAGGCAGATCAACTTTACAGAACTGCCAAGAAAAGGAGGATATAGATATTTGTTGGCACTAACGGATATCTTTTCAGATTGGCCAGAAGCCTTTCCAACTAGAACTGTGAAGGCCTGAGAAGAAACGTAATTGATACTAAGAACATATGCCTTGATACAGAATGAGGCACTTATCATTTTGAAATCCATCCAGACATTACTCAAAGGACTGTACTTGTATATTGTACTTGTATATATTGTGTATGTGTATGCTTAAGAACTGCTTGTGCTGTTGTGAGGATAATGATAATGAAATCATGACTGTTAAGGATCATTCTAATTTTGTTTTTATAATTTTACTAAGATCACTGCGTGTGACTTTGCATATTCAGCACCAGTTATATCCCACCAACTGATAAAATCCAGACCTGATAAGAGGGGTCCAAACAGGCATCCATCATAATATGGAAGAAATAAGCAGAGTCTGCTGGTGACCTTGTGTTAGAACTCTGAAAAGAAGCAGCTGAATTGCTTCAATTTCTGTTTTTAAAGGAACGACTTACGGATGATGGGATTGATGGAGACAGTGGAGAAGATGCAGGTGAAGATGCCAATACAATGCAGGAGCCTGGATTCATGGCTTCTGCTTGGTCCTTTATCACAATGATACGCGGATTGACTCCACAACTCGTTCAAGTTGTAAAGTAGGTATGCTTTATTCAGCGCTGAGGTGCATGGGGATCGTTCCTCCAAAGCATGCACACCCAGGGTCGTTTTTCCTTTACATTTATTCCCTAATGCCTATACATATCCCCCTTCGTATTCTGTCCCCGCTTCGTATTATGATGAGCTAGAAGGTCCTTTGCGCCTGCGCAGTGCCCCCTCTGGTCATGGGCAGGGGTTGACTTTCTGTCCAGGCATTACAGCATACCTTATAATATAACACATAGGAGTCTCAGAAGACAGTCAGTTCTTCCTCACCATCTCTTCAAGATCAGGTTTATTTGCATATTGCCCATCACGATCCACATCCACGTTAATGGCTACCTGCTGTTGGCCTCACTCCTGCCTTAAGGGGAACCCATCCAGCTTGGTGTCTGTGTAAGAAAAAGGAAGAGCTGAAAAGCAATCTTTTGAATGGAACAAAAAGGTTTTTCTGCTATACCTGCTGCCTAAATACAAATGTCCAGACCCGGCTCCTAAGCCTAACGTGTTAGGGACGAAACAAAAATCTGGACGTGTTCCATAGAGGGAGCCCTCAGGAACAGTGCCACCAACAGGGATAAACTCACTTATGTACCCACCTAAAACTCCACCTGTGTGAAACTCCATCTGTGTAAATAAAGCCTCACTGGACACCACTCTCTGGTGACCGAGTCTTCAGCAGTCTATGTGCCAATGTCCAGACCCTGTTCCTAAGACTAATGTGCTAAGACAGAAACCAGGACCTGGGCATGTCCCGCAGATGGTGCATTCCAGAACAGCCCCTCCAACACGGATATCCTCACTCACTCACTCACTCACTCACTCACTCACTCACTCACTCACTCACTCACTCACTCACTCACTCACTCACTCACACACCTAAAAGCCCATCTCTAAATTCTCACAGGACACCACTCTCCACTGAGATGCTTTGGGGGATGCTCCGGTGACCCCCTCGCGGACACACCGGGACCGGGCACCCCCGCCGCCTCCCCGCCACTTACCGGGGCGCTGTCGGACGGGCGCACCCCGAGGGCACGGACCCGGAGCCGCCGCTCCCCAGCAGCGCTCCCAGGCGGTGCAGCCGCTCCAGGGGCTCCTTCTCCTTCCCTGTGCGCCACACGCGGCCGCTACCGCTGCGAGCGGGGCCCCCGCCGGCCCCCACCGCCCGCTCCGCTCCGGGCCGAGCGGAGCCGTCCCCTCCCTTACCCGGCCTCGGCTCCGGGCGTGCACTCCCCGCCGGTGCCCCGGCCAGCGGCTCCACCCCCGCAGCAGCACCACGGGCACCTTGCCCGACCGCTCTCCCGGTGCCGCCGCGGGCACCCCCGCAGCCGCACCGCGCACCGGCGGCTCGGGGGTCCCGACGCCGAGCGACCGGGGCCGGGCGGAGCGGGGCCTGGGGGCGGGCCGGGGAGAGGCAGGGGGCGGTGCTGCCTCGCCAGACCCAGCGGCAGCGGCTCGGCCAGCGCCGCCACGGCCGGGAGCGGCAGAGCCGAGCGGAGCGGAGCGGAGCGGCGCGGAGAGCCCCGGCGGGAGGCCCCGGGGGCTGGGGAGAAGCGGGGGGCACGGACTCGGGGAGCGGCGGAGGGAGGGCTCCGAGCCGGCGAGAGCCAGCGGGATCATGCCCCCCCCGCCCGGCCGCAGCATCCCCGCGGCCGAACCGCGGCCGAGCCCCCCGCGAGGAGCCTGCTCCTCCCTTGAGCCCTTTTCCCTGCGGCCTCGCCTCTGCCCGGCGTCCCCCGGGCCCCGTCCCGCCCGCTCCCCCCGGTGAGCGCCGCCCTTGCTCCTCGCGGGCAAACCGCAGGCTCGTGTCGTCCCCCCCGTCTCGTAGGGCTGGATCCAGCCTCCCCCGTGCTGCTCTCGGGGGCTGCTCCTGGGCACCGCGGCTCGGAGAGCCCTTGGGGAACCTGCAGCGTCAGTCTCGCTGGGAGGCAAACCTCTGGGCCCCGCAGCAGCCGCCCTTGTGCTCCGCAGCACGCTCGCAGCATCCTTCATCCCGCAGTTCCGTAATAAAGGGATGGCTTCGTCACATCAAGTGCTTCCTTTTATTTCAGTCCGCATGGAAAACAAGCGAGATGCCCGCCTTCCCCACACTGCGCACTATTAACACAAACCCCGCCGGCTCAACGCTCGGCACCCAGGGGAGATGCAGCTTCCCGAGGGAGAGGTCTCCTCCGCACTGGTCACTCCAGGGCTCTCGCTCCTGGAATACCCCACGGTCACCGTGGTGGCCCGGTCACGATGGGCTTCTCCACTGCAACCACAACGGCTTTGTGCTGGCGGCAGCATCGTGCCCGTGGCCATTGGGCACCCAGGGATGCGCCGCACGGGGACCAGCCTCTGCCCAGCCGGCTCGGGGAGGTCCCTCACGGGCTGCTCTTCCTCTGCGCCTTTCGTCCGGAGCTGGAGCGTGCGAGGGGTCACAGCTCAGCCTGGGCAACGGAACAGGGCATCACGGCCACCTACGAGCAGCGGAGAGTGACCGACGTTCGCACGTCAGGGAATCGGGGAATCCCAGCCTGCTTTGGGGTAGGAGAGTCAAAGGCAGCCAAGTGGGATGGCACAATTGACGTTGCCGATGCATTGTCTCAATCCCTTTGGCAGCAGAGTGCAGGCCAGTTTGCTGATACTCGGAGGGCCGTCCAATACACTTGGAATCGAGTGCCGCAGGGATGGAAAGGTAGCCCTACCGTCTGCCATGGGCTGATCCAGAAAGTACTGCAACAGGGTGAAGCCCCACAACACCTGCAGTACCTTACACCGACACGGTGTGACACCGTTCAGCAGCAGCAGAAGCTTTTTAGACAGGGAGGAAAATAATCCAAAGCCTTCCCAAGACCGCTTTTGCCATAGGATGGAGCAAGGTCAAGGGACCTGACCAGGAGATTCAGGTTTGGGGAATAAAGCGGCAAGACGGACGTCAGCAGATCCGCACAGACGTGATCAGCAAGGGAACAGCAATGCCTCCACCAACCAGTAAGAAACAAACACGAGCTTTCTCAGGTGTTGTGGGGTCTGGAGAATGCACATCCCAAATTACAGTCCGGTTGTGAGCTTTCTCTATCATGCGACCCGCAAGAAGAATGATTTCGAATGGGGCTTAAGAGCCTGAGGGTTTGGGTCCCTTTTCCAATTGCGTGGTCAACACCTGCTTACCTACAAAGAGAGCCCAGATGCTTGGCTTCCCTACCCTCTAATTCCAGGCTGCCAGCTCCATTATCCCAGCATCGGAGCAGCCAGGACAGGGAGCGAGAGCTTCCCTCTGGTTCTGCCTCCTCCTCTCTTTCTAGCGCTGGCCCTGCGCCGTCCTCTGTCTCTACACGAGCTGACTTTCGTGTCCAGTTCTTCTCTGTACAGGGGCAACGGATAATGGCACAGATTGGTTCTTCGGTTCAGCCCAAGTGCCTGCTACCAGGGCTGGAGTGGCCGCCAGCGTCTGCTGTCAGGGCTGGAGCAGCAGCAGTGTCTGTCACCACGGCTGGAATGGCTGGAGTGCTGTTGCTGAGGCTGCAGTAGCCGCAGTGCTGGTTGCTGGGGCTGGGGTAGAAGCACTGCCTGCTGCTTTGCCATGAGATCCAGGGACCTTTTCTCCTTGAGGGTACTGGATAGTGCTGAGCAGGGCTCGGTGGGCAAGGGGCAGGCCCCAGCACGTTGTGCTGATTTTGCCTCTCTGGTATTGCCAGGACGATGCTTTTCCCAGCCAATGGAGTAGTTCTCCTGGATTTTGCACTTGTTCAGGGGTGAAGTTCCACAGCGTTGCAGGGGCCCCTGGCCTAGGTACCTGCCCATACGATCCCACACACCCTGCTCCCGTAACTGTACAGCCTCGGGGAAAGATGTCTGGGGGTATGCTCACATCGTTGTTTACCCTTAAGCAAGACCTGAACCATACGCAGCAACACGCTGGTTCCCAGCAGAGGAGCAGGTTGGTTTCATGGGTATTCAAAGGACATTTGAAGTGTCTGAAATTCTGAAATGCTACCGTAAAGAGCCTGGTGGGGAGGTGGAAGATGTGGGGGGACGTCTCCCCCATAGGTTGGTCCTCCGAGGAGAAAAAGCAGGAGGTTTAGTTATTAATAGTTCCCACAACGTGGATTGCAAAGTCCAGGGGGGATGACAATGCTGAGAGCACAGACCAGATTGACAGTGTCTAGTACAAAGATGCCGGCACTATTCTTAATATCAAGACACAAACACGGCTCTTTAAACCATAAGATTTATTATCACTATAAACATCGAGAATGTTATAAATAACAATAAATTTATTAATAAAGCTATAAATAACATACAAATTTATGAATAGAGCTAAAAGAACAATTTTATTAAGAAAGCTATAAAAACCCTACGAATTTGTGAAGAAAGATATAAATAACAATAAATTTATTAAGAAAGCAATAAAAAACATACAAATTTGCAAAGAAAGATACAAATAACAATAAATTTATTAAGAAAGCAATAAAAAACATACAAATTTGTGAAGATATAAATAACATACAAATTTATGAATAGAGCTGTAAATAACAATAAATTTATTAAGGAAGCTATAAATAACATACAAATTTATGAATAGAGCTGTAAATAACAATAAATTTATTAATAAAGCAATAACAAATTTATGAACAGAGCTATAAGTAACAATAAATTTACTAATAAAACTATAAATAACCCATAAATTTATTAATAAAGCTATACATAACATCCAAATTTATGAATATAGCTATAACAATAATTTATTAAGAAAGCTATAAAAACAAATTTATGAATAGAGCTGTAAATAACAATAAATTTATTAAGAAACTATAAATAACATACAGATTTGTGAAGAAAACTATAAATAACAATAAATTTATTAATAAAGATATAAATAACAAATTTTTGAATAGAGCTATATATAACAATAAATTTATTAATAAAGCTATAACATACAAATTTATGAACACAGCTATAAGCAACAATACATTTACTAATAAAGCTATAAATAACATACATTTATTAAGATATAAATAACATACGAATTTATGAAGAGCTTTAAATAACAAGAAATTTATTAAAAAAGCTATAAATAACATACTAATTTATGAATAGTGCTATAAAGAACAATAAATTTATTAAGAAAGCTATAAAAAACATACAAATTTGTGAAGAAAGATATAAATAACAATAAATTTAATAAAGCTATAAATAACATACAAATTTATGAATCGAGCTATAAATAACAATAAATTTATTAATAAAGCTATAAACAACACAGAAATTTATGAATAAAGCTATGAATAAAATACACATTTATTAATAAAGCTATAAATAACATAAATTTATAAAGATATAATTTACAAAATTCTGAATAAAGTTATAAATAACGTATAAATTTATTAATAAAGCTAAAAATAGCAAATTTATTAATAACACTATAAATAACATAATTTATTAATAAAGCTATAAAGACCACAGAAATCTATTAATAAAGCTATGAATAAAATACACATTTATTAATAAAGCTATAAATAACATATAAATTTATAAAGATATAATTTACAAAATTATGAATAAAGTTATAAATAATGTATAAATTTATTAATAAAGCTAAAATGAGCAAATTTATGAATAACACTATAAATATCATAAATTTATTAATAAAGCTAAAAAGAACACAGAAATCTATTAATAAAGCTATGAATAAAATACACATTAATAAAGCTGTAACATATAAAGATATAATTTACAAAATTATGAATAAAGTTATAAATAATGTATAAATTTACTAATGAAGCTAAAAATAGCAAATTTATGAATAACACTATAAATAACATAAATTTATTAATAAAGCTATAAACAACACATAAATTTATGAATAAAGCTATGACTAAAATACACATTTATTAATAAAGCTATAAATAACATATAAATTTATAAAGATATAATTTACAAAATTATGAATAAAGTTATAAATAACGTATAAATTTATTAATAAAGTTAAAAAATAGCATACAAATTTATGAATAATGCTATAAATAACAATATATTTATTAATAAAGCTATAAAGAACACAGAAATCTATTAATAAAGCTATGAATAAAATACACATTTATTAATAAAGCTATAAATAACATAAATAAGGATATAATTTAAAAAAATATGAATAAACTTATAAATAATGTATAAATTTATTAATAAAGCTAAAAATAGCAAATTTATGAATAACACTATAAATAACATATATTTATTAATAAAGCTAAAAAGAACACAGAAATCTATTAATAAAGCTATGAATAAAATACACATCAATAAAGCTGTAACATATAAAGATATAATTTACAAAATTATGAATAAAGTTATAAATAACGTATAAATTTATTAATAAAGCTAAAAATAGCAAATTTATGAATAACACTATAAATAACATAAATTTATTAATAAAGCTATAAACAACACAGAAATTTATGAATAAAGCTATGACTAAAATACACATTTATTAATAAAGCTATAAATAACATATAAATTTATAAAGACATAATTTACAAAATTACGAATAAAGTTATAAATAACGTATAAATTTATTAATAAAGCTAAAAATAGCAAATTTATGAATAACACTATAAGTAACATAAATTTATTAATAAAGCTATAAACAACACATGAATTTTTTAATAAAGCCATAAATAACATACAAATGTATGAATAAAGCTATAAATAACAAATTTATAAATAAAGCTAAAAATAACAAATCTGTAAATAATATACAAATTTATGAATAAAGCTATAAATAATGTCTAAGTTTATTAATAAAGCTTAAAATAACAAATTTATGAATAACCCTATAATATAAATTTATTAATAAAGCGATAAATAATGTATAAATTTATTGATAAAGCTTAAAATATTTATGAATAACCCTATAAATAATATAAATTTATTAATAAAGCTATTAATAACACATTTTTTAATAAAGCCATAAATACCATACACATATATGAATAAAGCTATAAATAACCTACAAATTTATGAATAATGCTATGAATAACATATAAATTTATGAATAAAGCTATAAATAACAAATTTATGAATGAAGCTATAAATAACATACACATTAGTGAAGCTATTAATAACATACAGATTTATGAATAATGCTATAAATAAGATAAAAAATTATGAGTAAAACCAGAAATACCATAAAAATTTATGAATAAAGCTATAACAAATTTATGAATGCAGCTATAAATAACATAGAAATTTATAAATAAAGCTAAAGATAACAAATCTATAAATAACATTAAAAAATTAATAAAGCTATAAATTACAAATTTATGAATGAAGCTATAAATTACATACAAATTTATGAAGCTATCAATAAGATAAAAAATTATGAATAATGCTATAAATAACATACAGATTTATGAATAATGCTATAAATAACACATAAATTTATGAATAAAGCTATAAATAACATACGAATTTAGGAATAAAGCTATCAATAACACACAAGTTGATGAATAAAGCTATAAACAACACACAAACTGATGAATAAAGCCATCAGTAACACACGAATTGATGACTAAAGCTACCAGTAACTTCAAAGTCCGGAAACAGAAGAGGCGTGACCCTGAACCCAGGCCCCAGTTCTGGGCACTCGCAGGAGGGAACCAGCCGGCAGCTGCTCCACGTGTTCACCGCTCCTCACTCTGGTGTCTTCCTCCAGAAGCAGCCCCGCTTACAGGCTCCACCTTCCGGCTCGTGGGGGTCTAGGAAGCAAACGACACCCAGGAAGCATCAGGCCTTGCCTGCGGCTCACCTGGCAGCACGCGCAGCAACTGTGCTGCCATCGGGGACAGTCCGACCTGGCCAAAGGCGGCCTGCCACTTGGGAATCTGAGGGTGCTTTTCTCCTGTGTTTCAGCACACGTACCAGCAGGCTGCTCTGAAACGTCTTTAGTGAGCTGAGCCAGAAAGGTTGGACTCGTGCACTCACTTTGGCAGCGTGCGGGGCTTTTCCCCTCTTACTTCAACGGTCACCTCATTCGTCAGTGCTCCCTTTGTGGCACTCTCACCCTCCAGCAAACATACCCGCAGCCTGCATCTCAGTGCCGTGCAGGGCTCTGACACAACTCCCGCAGCTTCAGCTTTTACTGACTGATAGAATTTATTCCCTTCTCCCCCCAGGAGTCCTCGGCACCAGCTTATCTATAGAAGCCTGTCGGGAGGTACGCTAAGAGCTCGTACGAGTGTAATGGTTGAACTGAAGGCCCGGTGAGGTACTTACACTGCAGACAGTAACTCAGCTCTTGTGATCTCCCCTTCCTGGAAGAGTTTCAGAGCAGCTGTCTTGGCCACCTCTAACAAACGCAGGATCTCTTACCAGGGACTTACCCTGCTGTGAGCTCTGTCTTCTCTTCCTGCACTGACGTTTTGCAGGGGATCCTGGCTCTTCTGCAGCTTTCTTCGCCGCCTCGGTTCCTGATGGCAGCTCTCTCTCTTCCGTCAGAGATCCGCATTCTACACTCGCATTCTCCTTTGAATAAACACACCAAAACCGAAATAAACCCAAAGATCACGCGATAGCTTCCCAGGGAGTTTTACCTCCATTTAGCACTTACGTGCTCTGCACTGAACAGTGCTTCCACAACAGCCATTTCGGACTGGTGAGCTGGGGTGGGATCCAGTCCTTCTCCCCGTTCTTCAGGGGCTCCCTGTGTGGTCACAGAGTCTTGCGCCGTTTCAGCAGCAGCGGCGCTTTCTATGGCCGCATTGAGGTAGCTTTCAAGCAGCTCTCCATCCCAGCTTTCCGCAGGCTCCGGTGTCACCACATCAGCGCTGCGTGATGCACACATCTCATTGAAAATCTCAAACACATCTTGGTAACTGAATTCCGGCAACTTCTCCTCGCCCTCAGATGCATGATGTGCCCCATCAGAGGGCGGGCATTCAGCTGCAGAAGGTGGCTGCACGTCAGGACTCTGCGAGAAACAAAATACAGGGAATTGCTAGATCCAAAAATCACAACCATTTTCAGTCAGGGCTGACAGATTTTCCCACTTCTGAGGACCGTGCAAGTGCTTACTGATGATGAGGACACAAGCAGGGCAGGATGATCAAGGCTGTAGCTGGCTGCATCCCTCAGCAGGACCTCGGGGAAGTGTCTGCCCCAGAGCACACACGAGGTAAACTGATTCTTGGCCAGAGCTCAGTGAGATCCACAGCCAAAGCACTGTCTTCTGTACCACCCGCACAGCCCCTGCCACCCTGCTCCCGGAGAAGTGATCGAGGCTACACTAAGGCTCGGAAATCTCAAGCCCGTTTGATCCCTTCTGCACACTGCTCCTGTTGTCCTGCTCAGAGGCAGTCAGGCACTGACCTGGCACCACTGGCTTACACCCCTGCTTGCCTTTGGACTGCTCACACGCAGGGGACCTTCCACCAACCTCTGCCCAGATGCACCAGCACCTTTTGACCGGCAGTTCCCTGCCTGCGGCTGCACAATCCAAGCAACCGCTAACCAGGAAGTGGTTAACCAGGAAGCTACCAGGCCACTTACTGGTTAAGTAACCAGCCCATCTCTTCTGACTCTCCGTGGGACTTGCTTCTCCAAGGAAGACCCTTTCGACCGTGTATTTCTATCACCTTTCAATCTAGACACACCGCCACCCCCTGACGACTCCTTTGGGACCATGTGCTATCCCAGACACTGATCTCAGCCTTCTGACACCGGAACTGATGTGACTGTGACTTCCCATCACTCACACTGATCCTCATGTGCTGGAGGGAAAAGCAGCTCACGATGGAAGAGAGAGGACAAAGATGCACCGCGTGGAAAATAAACACCAGCCTATCGATGGCACGACTGGCTGTTGGCTATTTCTAGCCTCACAGCAACGTTACCCTGGCCATAACCTCCCCAGCTTGGGTAAGCTCATATTAAAACAGGAAAACACGCAAAAAGGACAAAAGGTCGGTATTTGCAAGACAAGAAACTGGACGATCAGGCTTGCACAGGTCAACCCTTTTTCAGCACACACCAGCAGAGCTTGCTTTGCTTATCCCCTGTGAGGAAAAAAAGTAACTCCATGCTGCTGGAATGCGAAAGGAAGCCCTGGCATGTTTACTGAGGCTCTTTTGGTATTGCATAAGGCAGGCCACCCAGTGAGGGGCAATTTCCACCAGAATTCTAGAAAGCCTTGACAGGAAGCACTGGAGCTCTCCTAGATAGGGTATCTCTGAGCTGGGGCCAATTCCAAAAGTCAGCTTGGTTCTTCTCATGCATCCAATGAAACTCAGGACTGCCACAAGCTGTCTGGGGCACAGAAGTGGAGCTGATTCCCAGTATCATAACATTAAAGAATCCCATTTTGTGCAGGCAAGGGCTTTCTTCAAAGACAAACGGAGACTCAGGAACTAAAGCGAATTATGGTGAAGTCAAACATAACACTTTTACGGGAAAAAACCCTCCGCCGATGAGGACACCCGCTATGCCGCTGCCCTGAAACCTTACCTGCATTACAGCACCGCCCCTTTCGTGTTTCAAAGCGGTGCTTTGGAATGGGCATTGGCAAACCACGTTACTTTCCCTTTCCAAAGCAGAGCAGTCCCAAAGTCCTCTCCTTCCTGCCGCAAGCCCAGAACCCTGCGGTCCATGCACGGGGTCTCCTCCCTTCCCCCTGCTCTCTGTGCGCTGCACTCACCTGCACAAAGCCGCAGTCGGTGGACGCCGCAGCACTGGCGCTGACAGTCAGAGACCCTCCCTGGGCAGGGGGCAAACACTGCAGGGTGGCTGCAAAATTCAAACACAGGGATCAGACTGACAGAACCGGTGCCCAGTGTGCACAGTTCTGTTGCTTACTTGCATTAAACACTGCAGTAACCACTCCGTAAGATAACTCCCTGAAATGGATTATGACCTCCCCACTGACTGAGAGACTGAGCTCTCCACCTTAAAACATATTTCTTCTGAAGTATGTAGACACAGATCAAACATACGTCTTGTAGAATTAACCAACACACACACACACACACACAGAAACTTCCTATTCACTCTATCTTAATATCACCTTTTGGATTTGGCTGCTTGACTGTCTCAACACACCACACCACAGAAAGGGGACTCACACAGGAAGGGCCTGCATGTTCACACACACACTGGAATGAAAACGGGATCTTATTCCAAAAAGCAGCTCCGCAGATGAAGCAGTTTCTGCGGGTCTCAGGTTTTGGTGACACGCAGAGAGAGCGTACAAGGAAAGGCACTGCTGGCAGGACAGACAATCTTTAAAATTTGCAGTCCTTCCGGGCGAGAGAGAAATCCTTGATGAGATCAAATCTAGGCCCATGTTCACAGGAATTAAATGGTACGAGTGTGACTTGAGACGGCCACGTGATCAGACCCGTTTCTTTGCAATGCCTGACACCTCCGCGGGATTCCTCACGAGACAGTTGCTACGATAACCGATACGGATTTGAGTACCTAAACCTAGTGCCCTTTGTCATACGAAATCTGTGAACTTTTGTCCAGTTTGGAGCAACATACACAAGAGCTAAACAACATGGAGCGAGCTAGTGGACATCCTTCCACAGCAGCGCGAGACGTGTCTGACTCCTGTTACTTCAAAAGCTCATGTTCAGCAACCTTAGGGTGAAATCTGGACATCTTTCAGAAGAACAGTCTGTGGCCTGCAAACATATTACAGTTCTGTGCAGTGCCAAAAATCTAAGGATACCTGGGCTTCACTCCCTGGGAACGCCAAAGGACGTGGACAAACCCAAGAAAACCACCAAAGAAACTTAAAGGGCTACTGTAAAAACAGTGCAAGAGAGCAAAGGAGAGATTGGCTGTAACCTGCTGGAGTCATCCTAAGGAAACAAACACGCAGTACAAAGAGCCTAGTTTCTAAGAGAAGAAAAGGAAAAACCCAAAGGGAAAAAGTGCTTGTGAAACAGGAGGCAAGTGTAAAACAGAATGTCCAGATCACAGGCTATAAGAAGCCACAAGTAAAGTAGAAATTGCACAACTCTTGCACTTCGTAGAGCTTACAGTGAAAGCAGCTCGTGAATCAAACGCGCTGTAATGCCTGTGCATCAAGGGGAGGAGAGCAAACATAACCGTGTAGCAGCCCAGACTGGTGACCAGTTCTGAACGGGTCTCAAGTGCAGAATGGTGCACAGAAAGAATGGTTTGCACTCACAACACCTTTTCTTGGGTTTTTTTGCCAGCTGCAGCAGTGCCTGATCTAACAGCAAGAAAAACTGCACCTGTGGAAACCCCACTGATGAGCTCAGCCGGCAAAGGGAAAGGGGCCAATTCATTTGTAGTACTTCAAGTCTTCCAGGCGAATCAGGATTCCACACACACCTGCTTCACCCACACACTGTTGTCCTTCCCTGCTCATTGCAGAGAAGGCGTTTCTAAGCTCTTCTGTCTCTGATACAGTTCACCTCATCAGAGCCAGAAGAAAGGAGCAGCTAAAGCACATTCTGTCACCGGCTGGTAGCAAGTAACGGACAGGGAGCACACATCTCACTGCAAGCACGCACGTCAGGTACACACACAGTGACAGAGCACTGGGGAAAAACATTTCATGCATCACTTTGCGGTAACTTCCCGAGCAGCAAGGGGAGAACTTTTGCCGTACGTGTTGGATCCGGGCCTGGCAAGCACTGCCCTGGAGACGCGCAGCTGCCGGGTTCTGGAAGGGAAGCAGCAGCTGGAGCCCCTCGCTGAAGCGGCAGAAGCGAGAACACGGTGTGGAGGGTGTACGTGACCTCGGTGGAACACCGGTGGAGGACGGGAAAGGGAGCCCCTGGGCCTGGGAAAGCTGCGGAAGCCCCGTGCCCTGGCAGCGACCCAACAGAACCCTGCCACGGTCTGGAAGGGACTGGGCGCTGCTGGGAAGTCGTTGCCTGGAAAGCAGGGGGGTACAGGCAGGAGGCCGCTCTGTTGGAGTAAGGGAAGAAGCTGGCTGGACGGCAAGGTTGAGGAGCCTGTCCTGCAGTCACCAGTCCTGCAAAACAAAGGGAAACGAGGACTAAGGGAAGGAGTTTTCACTAGCCCTGAAAGGCAGGATGAGGAGCCAAGGCTCCACGACGTTCCCTGGGAAGACCACCTTTGCTCCAATGCTCTTAATCCAACAACAGACTCTATTCTTACACCTAAACATACAGTAACTGCTGTAGCAGTACCACCTGAACACACAGGAACATCAGTGCTGTGCCAACACACAGTCATCTCTGGAGCATTCAGTCTCCTGAAGCCCTCAGGAGCAAGGGATCGCTACCTAGAAATGTGCTCTTGTAAATCAAAACGGGCAGGAGCTGACTAAACGGGCACGAGTCATTTAGGAAGTGCTGTGCGTTACAGCAGGCAGCGAGTTGAAATGAAAGGGGAATCGTTAAGCAGGGCTCTACCAAGCTCCAGCGCTGACAGCACACGGGCAGCCAAGGCAAGGGCAACGTCCAAATCCTAAACGAGACTCTGAGAGCCCCTCATCACAAGTCTGTCAGTTTGTCAAGGAAAACAAACCCAGAGCCAGCTTTTTTCCAGGTAGCTCACCCGGTTCAGTTACTGTTTCACGAAGCGGTACCTGCCCTCAGAGCGTTACCCATCGCTTCACGCAGATTTAACGACAGCTTTTGGAGCAACCCCTCAAGGAGAAGTAGCGTTCACCTGGCAGGGCCGTGCCCGCTCCACAGAGACGGGGTGAGGGTGCTCTTACTGCAGCCCCCGACAGAGGCCCTCTCGCAGCAGACTGAAGCACACGCGAACCCCGCTCCCCGTGCCTGCTGGCAGCACATCTCCCTGCGCCAACAGCAACGGCTTTCCCGCAGCGGCGGCGCTGAGCGGCCGCCAGCAAGGTCCGGCAGCCCTGCTCCCTGCGGGGGTGGCGCTCTACGAAGCCCCCAGCCCCCAGTGCTTCTCGGCCCGCAGCCCGGGGCCACCCCAGCTCACCGGGCCTGGCAGCCTCGCCGAGCGTCGAGGGCGGGCGCTGGGAGCGCTGGGGCGGGCGGCTGGGCAGCTCCGGGCCGGCCGCCAGCTTCGCCTTGTTGGCCCTCGTCAGGCGCTTGAGGCGCACGAGGAGCTCGGGGCGGTCGCGGCGGAAATGGGGGCTGTGGAAGTGCAGCAGGGGCCCGGCGGAGCTGCCGCCGTCGCCCCCCGCCGGGTCCTGCAGGGGCCCGGGCCCCGGCCCCGGCCCCAGCTTGCGGAACCCGTACAGGTTCAGCTGCCGGATGAAGCTGGCGAAGTTCCTGGTCTTGAAGAAGTCGGCGCCCAGCGCCGCCCCCTCGCCGGCCGGCTCCGCGCCCAGCAGCTCTCGCTCGAAGAGCCGCTGGTCGATGAGCAGCCCCTCGCCACGGGCATCCCAGCGCACGGAGCCGCAGCGCGGGCTGTTCACCAGCTGCCAGAGCTTGGCCGGGAAGTGGCTGGGGTTGACAGCGCCGGGCAGCCGCTGGCCCTCCATGGCGCTCCCCGACAACGGACGCCCCGGCCGCTCGCGCTCCACCGGCCGCCGGGCAACGCCCGGCCCCATCGGCCCGCGCTGGGGGAGCGACACCGGCCCGCGGCCGGCTTCAGCCCGCGCTGCCCGCCGGGGCCGGCCCCGCCACCCCCTCGCCTCGGCACGGCCGCACCCGCAGCCCCGCCAGAGCCCGCCGGGCCCGCGGCGGCTCCCCGCTCCCCCAGCCCCGCCGCTGCCCTCGCCCGCTCCCCGCTCCCTCAGCCCCAACAACGGAACCATGACAAGAACTTAAAAACCCGACCTGCAGCAACGAGAGGAAAGCTCAAACCTCGTCGCTGCGAACAGCTCTCCAGCAAACTGCTCCTCTAGAGCTGGGCAGGGAACGGGGAACACGAACCAGCAGCGATGCACAATGCAAGTGCTCAGCACCCCATCCGCGATCCCCAGCCGGACCCGAGCGGCCATCTGCGCCTTCCGGGTGTCTCCCCCCAGTGTCTGTACCAGGTGTCCTGGCTCTGCTTCCTCGTGGCTTCCCGTGCCCTCCCTCACTGGCAGAGCAGGAGAGACTGGAAAGCCCTTGCTCAGCCAAAGTGCTACTGAGCAACAGCTAAAACATCGGTGCGCTGCCAGCGTGATTCCCGGAACCAAGCCGGAACACGGCACTGCGCCAGCCACAGCGAAGAGAATCGGTTCTAGCCCAGCCAAAACCAGGACAGTATCCACCCCTTATTCCGTACCATTCCCATCATGCCAGGTCACTCGATGTGCCACGACAGAAAGCTCATGCTGCACATCACCTACACAGCTATAGCTTGGGAACAGAGCCACCAGCATGGGAATCCACCCTTGCTTAGCCACATAGAAGTGCATCTGTGCTGCCTACAGAGTGCACTCTCAAGCGCCACCGAACCAAGCTCCCTAAGTGGAAATGTGCACATCCTGCTCCTATGGCTATGTGTTAGAACAGAAACAAGTAACTGGACATGTTCTACACAGGGAGTCCTCCGGAACCGTGCTGCCAACATGGATATCGTCACTTGCTTACACACGTCAAACTCCATCCCTGTAAAGCCTCACTGAACAGCACTCTCTGATGATCCTCAAAACAGCTCCCAAAGTGTGAACGTCCAAATTCTGATGCTAACAATACAGTAAGAAACAGAAAGCTGGTGCTGGGCATCACGTAAACATGGTGCCTTCCGCAACAAGGACACCAACATGGCAATCCACCTCTGCTTAGCCACCTAAACATACACCTGTGTCTGACCGCACAGGGCAGCACTCTCAGACACCCCAGAAACCAGGTCCCTATGTGTGAATATCCATGCCCTGCTCCTAAGCCTCACGTCTTAGGACAGAAACAAATAGCTGGACATGTTCTACACGGAGAGCCCTCTGGAAGGGTGCCACCAACATGGATATCCTCTCTTACTTATCCCACACAGAACTCCATCCCTAAAGCCTCACGGGTCACCACTATTCAGTGACCGAGACACCAGCTCCCTGAATGTGACCCTGATGCTAAGCCTAAGGTGCCAGGACAGAGAGATGGTGCTGGGCATCAGCTACAAACGGCGCTCCCTGCAACAGTGCCACCACCAGCGCAACCCACTGGGGTGTCAGCCCCCGCTCCTGTTTTGGTTTCTTTTTTCCCTTTCTTTTCTCTCCCCAGATTTTTTCCCATGTGTTTTTGTTCCACTCTTTTTAACCCCACGGTTATTTTATGCCCGCGTTTTCCCCCTTCCAGTTCCCCTCCTGCTCCCATTTTCACACACACACACACCCCCCCCACACCCCCCACTTTTTAATGATTTTTCCCCACCGGTTTCTTTTTTTTCTCTCCCTCCAGAGTTCTTCGGGGATTTTTTTTCTCCCCCCTGCCCCCTCGTGTTTTTTTCGGAGGTGGCTCTTGGGGTTTTTTTTTGGGGGGGTGGGGGGGTTATTTGTCGGTTTTTGTTTATTTCGAAGGTTTTCTTACTTCTGCTGGAGTTTTTTCCATGTGTTTTATGTTCCACGCTTTTTCCCCCAGGTTCGTAGGTTTTTATCCCAAGGATTCCCACACGCACCATTCCCTTCCCACTTGTTTCCCCACCCCCATTTTCCCTTCTGGTTGGTGCTTTCCCCACAGTTTTCCCCCTCCACTTTTTTTCCCCATCCCCCCCCCATTTTCCCCCCATTGGTTGGGGTTTCCCCACAAGGATGGGGATTTTTTGACACCTCCCCCTTTTTTTGACTCTTACCCTCCCTCCAGATTTCTGGCTTGCTGTTGGCTTTTAATAGGTGTTTTATCCTTGGGAGTTGCCCAGCAATTAATTAATTGACTTTGGCATTCAGCTGAAGGACATTTTTCATACCTGTGTTTAAATATTGATGTTAACAAGCCATCATACCCGTTCATAGATTTACAGATCCCTAAAGATAAGCAATAGGCATATTTTTTAATAAAGCCTAATCTTTTTGGCAAGAAGCATCGAGTCTGCCCGGTTGTGTAGCACTTGCAGCTTTTCCCTATCATTTTCCCTTCTGGTTGGTGCTTTCCCCACAGTTTTCCCCCTCCACTTTTTTTCCCCATTCCCCCCCCCCCCCATTTTCCCCCCATTGGTTGGGGTTTCCCCACAAGGATGGGGATTTTTTGACACCTCCCCCTTTTTTTTCCTCTTACCCTCCCTCCCCACCCCCCCGGGGTTTCATTTGATTTTGGGGGGAGTTTGTTTTTAGTGATGGCTTTGAGTGAGGAATTTTTCTGCCATTCCCCCCCCCTTTTCTTTACTGGCCCTTTTCTTCCCAAGGTGGTGTGCGGCTTGGGTGCAGGTTTTGTTTGCTTGGGTCTGGTTTTCTGTTTTTTCCATGTTCCTTTTCCTTTCCTGGATTTTTTTTTCCCCCACCTTTTTTTGTTCAACATTTTTTAACCCCCCCGAGTTTCCCCCCCACCATTTTTTTCTCTCCACCGGTTGGGAGGGGGGGGGGAGTCCCCCTGCCTTTTTCTCCTCCCCTCCACACTTCCCCCCCCCGGCCCCCCCTTTCCCTCCCCCACGGGGTTGGGTTTTTTGGTTGGTTTTTCTTGTTCTTGGGGCTTTCTCCCTTCCCCTTCCTTTTCATTTGCTGGGTTTCCCCCAGGTTCGTGCTTTTTGTTTGTTTGGGGGTTTTTGTGGGGGGTGGTGTGGTTTTTGTGGGGTTTCTGGGATTGTGACGTTTTGCGTTTTCTTTCTGTTTCCCCCTCCCACAAAGATTTTTTGGGATTTGTTTTTTCTTTATTCCCTTTTTCCATTTTTTAAAAGTTAAAATTATTTTATTTATATTTTGCTGGAGTTTATCCATGGTTTTTATCAATGCATTTTATCCACTTCCCCCCCTTCCCCCTCGCACTTTTTTTCCCCCGTTCTGGCTGGTGCTGTTTTTCCACACAGTCCGTCCCTATCCCCCCACACCGCCCCCGGCGCTTTTCCCCCCTCTCCCTTCTCCCCACCAAATCTCCCCCTCCCCACCTTTTTTTTTTCCTCCCTGGTTTTTTTGCGCGCCCCCCCCTCCCCCTTTTTATTTTGGCTGGGATTTTGCTCCAAGTTGGTGTGGAATTTTGGGTGGAGTTTCTGTTTGTTTGGGTTTTGGTGGGGTTTTCCCCTTTTTTTTTTCTTCTTTTTTCTGGTTTCTTTATTCCTGGATTTCCCCCCACACACACACGTTTTTTTGCTCCACATTTTTTACCACCCCCCCCCCCCCCCCCAGTTTTTTCCCCTTTCCACCCCCGCTTTTTTATCTCCACCGGCTGCTGGGGGCTTTCTTTTTCCCCCGTTTCCTTCCTCCCCTTTTTTCCCCTCTCCTCCACACACCGCACCCCCCCCAACCCCCCCCCCCCCCCCGGATTGGGGTTTTTGCCTGGTTTGGTTTCCCCTTTTTGTTTCCACAGGTTAGTGGCTTTGTTTTCCTTTTTTCCTTTGGTGAGGGGCTGGGGGTGGTGCGGTTTTCGTTGGTTTTAAGGTTTTTAAGGCTTTGTGACTTTTCCCCCAAAGATTTTTTTGGGTTTTGCTTTATTCTTATTTTCTAGTTTATTAATATTTTATTTAAATTTTGCTGGATTTCATCCATATTTTTTGTTCCACTTTTTTCCACACACACACACCTCCCCCTCCCACTTTTCCCCTACCCTTTATTTTCCTTCTGGTTGGTGGGGTTTCCCACACTGCCTTTCCCCCAAACCGCTGCCCCACTTTTCTCCCCTGTCCCTTCGCCCCCCAAAACCTTTCCCGACTGGATGAGGGCTTTCCCTCAAAAAAAAAAAAAAAAAAAAAGAATGGGGAAACGGAATTTTTGGTTGATACGGGTGCAACGTAATCAGTTTTAAACAAAGCTTTAATGCCTTTGGGGACGATTATATGATGCTAAAAGGGGCGACTGGCCAAGGTGAAAAGGCTTATTTTTGTAAACTACTAAAATATCAATTGGGAAAACAATGGGGCATCCATAAGTTTTTGTATATGCCTAACTCCCCAAAAGCTCTTTTGGGGAGAGATTTGTTAGAACACTTGGGAGCGACCATTACTTTCAAAGGAGGCGAGATCACCTTAAAAGTAAAGGACCAACAGTATATAGAGATGTTAAAAGCTTAATTTTATACAGATAAGCTCAAGGAGAGAAAACAGTCAGTCAGGATTAAACAATACCCCCTGAAGAGGGAAGATAGGGAAGGAATTTTTTCCAAATGACTGAGAATTTCCTACAGCTAGGACTGCTAAAAGAGTGCCAATCTGATTTTAACACCCCTATTTTACCTGTTTGTAAACCTTATGGGTAATACCGGGTGGTAATAGTAAATTCATACACTTTGCTAACATACTTAACATCAGAGCTAACTTGATTTACTGTTCTAGATTTGAAGGATGCTTTCTTTTGCCTCCCTCTCCACAAAGCCAGCCAGAAAATCTTTGCATTTGAATGGAAAAGCCCTAAGAGTAGGTGCAAAATCCAGCTCATGTGGATGGTGTTGCCTCAGGGATTTAAGAACAGTCCCACCCTGTTTGGAGAACAACTTTCAAAAGACTTACCCTGGGAAGCCCCACCGGAAGAAGAGAAGTTACTGCAGTACATAGATGACATCCTAATAGCTACCCAGACAGAAGAGGCCTGTGTGGCCTGGACAGTATGACAGGATGGTGTAGATTGTGGATCTACCATCATGGACTAATTGTTAAGCCTCTATATGCACTACAACAAGAATCTTCAGTGACAAGAGAAGCGACTTAAGCCTTCCACCAATTAAAAACGCCTTGAGGTCGGCACCAGCCTTAGGACTCCCAGATGTGAGTAAACCATTCTTTCTTTTCTCCCAATAAGAAACAAGAAATTGCCTTAGGAATACTAGCACAGGACTTGGGCCTGTAAGCAATTGGACTCTGCAGCTGAAGGATGGCCTGGATGCCTCAGGGCCGTTGCAGCAGTTGTACTACCTTGGGCCAGAAAATGTGCTGGTGTCCCATACAGTGTCTGCAGTGCTGAAAGTGAAAGGCGGGCACTGGCTTTCCCCACAAAGGTTTCTGAAATATCAAGCCATCATGGTGGAGCAAGCCTCAGCAGAGACTACTGAGGCCACATATTCCAGTCGTCCGGATCTGAAAGATACCCCTTTAGACGACGCAGAAACCTGGTTTACTGGGAACAGCTATGTCATCAGTGGAAAACGACATGCTGAAGTAATAGAATCCAGACCGTTACCCATAAACACCTCTGCACAGAAGGTGAAATTGATTGCTCTGACTAGAGCTCTGGAGCTGGCAAAAGGAAAAAACATAAATGTCTATACATGTGGAGGATTGGCTTGTCGAAAAAGGTCAAAAGGTCACGCTCCCATCAACAAGCTGAAACAAGACATCTGTGTAGAACATGGTGCAAACCTCTCATGCCAGATAATGAGGAAATGAAGGACACCGGCAAACACCAACATACTATGACCAATCACAGCCAAGGCCACTAAGTGATAAGTGCATGAGAAGGAGAATGGTGGGGGGGGGGGTGCACGGTGTAGCTGCAAAAATGTAGAAGCTATAAACCAATGATCTTGTAACATGTAAAAGCTATAAGCCAATGATCTCTGTATGCAAGGTATATAAGGATCCATCTGCTTAGCAATAAACTGAGACTTGTTGGTCATCATCTGATGAGCTCGTCTCCCAGCGGTTCCCACATATACAGACTCAAGATATGTATTCGGAGTTGTGCATGCACATGGTGCCGTTTGGAAGGAGAGGACTGTTGAATTCACGAGGAAAAAAAACATTAAACATGCACAAGAAATACTGAGACTGTTGGAAGAGGTCCAACTACCTGAGAATATGGCAATTATGCACATCAAGGCACACCAGAAGGTGAGCTCAAAATTGGAGGAGGGAAATGAGCTGGCAGACAGAGAGGCAAAAGAAGCTGCAAAAGGTGAGATAACAATTGAAGGAGCTTTAATTCCTGATGGGAAAATTTCTCTAAAAGGTAAGCCAAACTATAATAAAGAAGATCAGAAATTAATTGTAGGTCAAGATGAAGGGTGGGCTAGTACACCACAGGGAAAGATAATTGTTCCCTCATCTTCGTTTGGTCCTTAGTAAAGAATGCACATCAAAACACACTGGGGAGTCGATATAAATATTTGATAAGCAAAATTATGCTATTATTCAACAGGTAACTCACCAGTGTGATCACTGCCTCCAAACAAACCCCAAAAGTAATCCTAAACCCAAAATGGGTCAAATTGGGAGGGACAACAAACCAGGACAACAGAGGCAGATCAACTTTACAGAACTGCCAAGAAAAGGAGGATATAGATATTTGTTGGCACTAACGGATATCTTTTCAGATTGGCCAGAAGCCTTTCCAACTAGAACTGTGAAGGCCTGAGAAGAAACGTAATTGATACTAAGAACATATGCCTTGATACAGAATGAGGCACTTATCATTTTGAAATCCATCCAGACATTACTCAAAGGACTGTACTTGTATATTGTACTTGTATATATTGTGTATGTGTATGCTTAAGAACTGCTTGTGCTGTTGTGAGGATAATGATAATGAAATCATGACTGTTAAGGATCATTCTAATTTTGTTTTTATAATTTTACTAAGATCACTGCGTGTGACTTTGCATATTCAGCACCAGTTATATCCCACCAACTGATAAAATCCAGACCTGATAAGAGGGGTCCAAACAGGCATCCATCATAATATGGAAGAAATAAGCAGAGTCTGCTGGTGACCTTGTGTTAGAACTCTGAAAAGAAGCAGCTGAATTGCTTCAATTTCTGTTTTTAAAGGAACGACTTACGGATGATGGGATTGATGGAGACAGTGGAGAAGATGCAGGTGAAGATGCCAATACAATGCAGGAGCCTGGATTCATGGCTTCTGCTTGGTCCTTTATCACAATGATACGCGGATTGACTCCACAACTCGTTCAAGTTGTAAAGTAGGTATGCTTTATTCAGCGCTGAGGTGCATGGGGATCGTTCCTCCAAAGCATGCACACCCAGGGTCGTTTTTCCTTTACATTTATTCCCTAACGCCTATACATATCCCCCTTCGTATTCTGTCCCCGCTTCGTATTATGATGAGCTAGAAGGTCCTTTGCGCCTGCGCAGTGCCCCCTCTGGTCATGGGCAGGGGTTGACTTTCTGTCCAGGCATTACAGCATACCTTATAATATAATACATAGGAGTCTCAGAAGACAGTCAGTTCTCCCTCACCATCTCTTCAAGATCAGGTTTATTTGCATATTGCCCATCACGATCCACATCCACGTTAATGGCTACCTGCTGTTGGCCTCACTCCTGCCTTAAGGGGAACCCATCCAGCTTGGTGTCTGTGTAAGAAAAAGGAAGAGCTGAAAAGCAATCTTTTGAATGGAACAAAAAGGTTTTTCTGCTATACCTGCTGCCTAAATACAAATGTCCAGACCCGGCTCCTAAGCCTAACGTGTTAGGGACGAAACAAAAATCTGGACGTGTTCCATCGAGGGAGCCCTCAGGAACAGTGCCACCAACAGGGATAAACTCACTTATGTACCCACCTAAAACTCCACCTGTGTGAAACTCCATCTGTGTAAATAAAGCCTCACTGGACACCACTCTCTGGTGACCGAGTCTTCAGCAGTCTATGTGCCAATGTCCAGACCCTGTTCCTAAGACTAATGTGCTAAGACAGAAACCAGGACCTGGGCATGTCCCGCAGATGGTGCATTCCAGAACAGCCCCTCCAACACGGATATCCTCACTCACTCACTCACTCACTCACTCACTCACTCACTCACTCACTCACTCACTCACTCACTCACACACCTAAAAGCCCATCTCTAAATTCTCACAGGACACCACTCTCCACTGAGATGCTTTGGGGGATGCTCCGGTGACCCCCTCGCGGACACACCGGGACCGGGCACCCCCGCCGCCTCCCCGCCACTTACCGGGGCGCTGTCGGACGGGCGCACCCCGAGGGCACGGACCCGGAGCCGCCGCTCCCCAGCAGCGCTCCCAGGCGGTGCAGCCGCTCCAGGGGCTCCTTCTCCTTCCCTGTGCGCCACACGCGGCCGCTACCGCTGCGAGCGGGGCCCCCGCCGGCCCCCACCGCCCGCTCCGCTCCGGGCCGAGCGGAGCCGTCCCCTCCCTTACCCGGCCGCGGCTCCGGGCGTGCACTCCCCGCCGGTGCCCCGGCCAGCGGCTCCACCCCCGCAGCAGCACCACGGGCACCTTGCCCGACCGCTCTCCCGGTGCCGCCGCGGGCACCCCCGCAGCCGCACCGCGCACCGGCGGCTCGGGGGTCCCGACGCCGAGCGACCGGGGCCGGGCGGAGCGGGGCCTGGGGGCGGGCCGGGGAGAGGCAGGGGGCGGTGCTGCCTCGCCAGACCCAGCGGCAGCGGCTCGGCCAGCGCCGCCACGGCCGGGAGCGGCAGAGCCGAGCGGAGCGGAGCGGAGCGGAGCGGCGCGGAGAGCCCCGGCGGGAGGCCCCGGGGGCTGGGGAGAAGCGGGGGGCACGGACTCGGGGAGCGGCGGAGGGAGGGCTCCGAGCCGGCGAGAGCCAGCGGGATCATGCCCCCCCCGCCCGGCCGCAGCATCCCCGCGGCCGAACCGCGGCCGAGCCCCCCGCGAGGAGCCTGCTCCTCCCTTGAGCCCTTTTCCCTGCGGCCTCGCCTCTGCCCGGCGTCCCCCGGGCCCCGTCCCGCCCGCTCCCCCCGGTGAGCGCCGCCCTTGCTCCTCGCGGGCAAACCGCAGGCTCGTGTCGTCCCCCCCGTCTCGTAGGGCTGGATCCAGCCTCCCCCGTGCTGCTCTCGGGGGCTGCTCCTGGGCACCGCGGCTCGGAGAGCCCTTGGGGAACCTGCAGCGTCAGTCTCGCTGGGAGGCAAACCTCTGGGCCCCGCAGCAGCCGCCCTTGTGCTCCGCAGCACGCTCGCAGCATCCTTCATCCCGCAGTTCCGTAATAAAGGGATGGCTTCGTCACATCAAGTGCTTCCTTTTATTTCAGTCCGCATGGAAAACAAGCGAGATGCCCGCCTTCCCCACACTGCGCACTATTAACACAAACCCCGCCGGCTCAACGCTCGGCACCCAGGGGAGATGCAGCTTCCCGAGGGAGAGGTCTCCTCCGCACTGGTCACTCCAGGGCTCTCGCTCCTGGAATACCCCACGGTCACCGTGGTGGCCCGGTCACGATGGGCTTCTCCACTGCAACCACAACGGCTTTGTGCTGGCGGCAGCATCGTGCCCGTGGCCATTGGGCACCCAGGGATGCTCCGGCAGTCGCCGCACGGGGACCAGCCTCTGCCCAGCCGGCTCGGGGAGGTCCCTCACGGGCTGCTCTTCCTCTGCGCCTTTCGTCCGGAGCTGGAGCGTGCGAGAGGTCACAGCTCAGCCTGGGCAACGGAACAGGGCATCACGGCCACCTACGAGCAGCGGAGAGTGACCGACGTTCGCACGTCAGGGAATCGGGGAATCCCAGCCTGCTTTGGGGTAGGAGAGTCAAAGGCAGCCAAGTGGGATGGCACAATTGACGTTGCCGATGCATTGTCTCAATCCCTTTGGCAGCAGAGTGCAGGCCAGTTTGCTGATACTCGGAGGGCCGTCCAATACACTTGGAATCGAGTGCCGCAGGGATGGAAAGGCAGCCCTAAGGTCTGCCATGGGCTGATCCAGAAAGTACTGCAACAGGGTGAAGCCCCACAACACCTGCAGTACCTTACACCGACACGGTGTGACACCGTTCAGCAGCAGCAGAAGCTTTTTAGACAGGGAGGAAAATAATCCAAAGCCTTCCCAAGACCGCTTTTGCCATAGGATGGAGCAAGGTCAAGGGACCTGACCAGGAGATTCAGGTTTGGGGAATAAAGCGGCAAGACGGACGTCAGCAGATCCGCACAGACGTGATCAGCAAGGGAACAGCAATGCCTCCACCAACCAGTAAGAAACAAACACGAGCTTTCTCAGGTGTTGTGGGGTCTGGAGAATGCACATCCCAAATTACAGTCCGGTTGTGAGCTTTCTCTATCATGCGACCCGCAAGAAGAATGATTTCGAATGGGGCTTAAGAGCCTGAGGGTTTGGGTCCCTTTTCCAATTGCGTGGTCAACACCTGCTTACCTACAAAGAGAGCCCAGATGCTTGGCTTCCCTACCCTCTAATTCCAGGCTGCCAGCTCCATTATCCCAGCATCGGAGCAGCCAGGACAGGGAGCGAGAGCTTCCCTCTGGTTCTGCCTCCTCCTCTCTTTCTAGCGCTGGCCCTGCGCCGTCCTCTGTCTCTACACGAGCTGACTTTCGTGTCCAGTTCTTCTCTGTACAGGGGCAACGGATAATGGCACAGATTGGTTCTTTGGTTCAGCCCAAGTGCCTGCTACCAGGGCTGGAGTGGCCGCCAGCGTCTGCTGTCAGGGCTGGAGCAGCAGCAGTGTCTGTCACCACGGCTGGAATGGCTGGAGTGCTGTTGCTGAGGCTGCAGTAGCCGCAGTGCTGGTTGCTGGGGCTGGGGTAGAAGCACTGCCTGCTGCTTTGCCATGAGATCCAGGGACCTTTTCTCCTTGAGGGTACTGGATAGTGCTGAGCAGGGCTCGGTGGGCAAGGGGCAGGCCCCAGCACGCTGTGCTGATTTTGCCTCTCTGGTATTGCCAGGACGATGCTTTTCCCAGCCAATGGAGTAGTTCTCCTGGATTTTGCACTTGTTCAGGGGTGAAGTTCCACAGCGTTGCAGGGGCCCCTGGCCTAGGTACCTGCCCATACGATCCCACACACCCTGCTCCCGTAACTGTACAGCCTCGGGGAAAGATGTCTGGGGGTATGCTCACATCGTTGTTTACCCTTAAGCAAGACCTGAACCATACGCAGCAACACGCTGGTTCCCAGCAGAGGAGCAGGTTGGTTTCATGGGTATTCAAAGGACATTTGAAGTGTCTGAAATTCTGAAATGCTACCGTAAAGAGCCTGGTGGGGAGGTGGAAGATGTGGGGGGACGTCTCCCCCATAGGTTGGTCCTCCGAGGAGAAAAAGCAGGAGGTACAGTTATTAATAGTTCCCACAACGTGGATTGCAAAGTCCAGGGGGGATGACAATGCTGAGAGCACAGACCAGATTGACAGTGTCTAGTACAAAGATGCCAGCACTATTCTTAATACCAAGACACAAACACGGCTCTTTAAACCATAAGATTTATTATCACTATAAACATCGAGAATGTTATAAATAACAATAAATTTATTAATAAAGCTATAAATAACATACAAATTTATGAATAGAGCTATAAAGAACAATTTTATTAAGAAAGCTATAAAAACCCTACGAATTTGTGAAGAAAGATATAAATAACAATAAATTTATTAAGAAAGCTATAAAAAACATACAAATTTGCAAAGAAAGATACAAATAACAATAAATTTATTAAGAAAGCAATAAAAAACATACAAATTTGTGAAGATATAAATAACATACAAATTTATGAATAGAGCTGTAAATAACAATAAATTTATTAAGGAAGCTATAAATAACATACAAATTTTTGAATAGAGCTGTAAATAACAATAAATTTATTAATAAAGCAATAACAAATTTATGAACAGAGCTATAAGTAACAATAAATTTACTAATAAAACTATAAATAACCCATAAATTTATTAATAAAGCTATACATAACATCCAAATTTATGAATATAGCTATAACAATAATTTATTAAGAAAGCTATAAAAACAAATTTATGAATAGAGCTGTAAATAACAATAAATTTATTAAGAAACTATAAATAACATACAGATTTGTGAAGAAAACTATAAATAACAATAAATTTATTAATAAAGATATAAATAACAAATTTTTGAATAGAGCTATATATAACAACAAATTTATTAATAAAGCTATAACATACAAATTTATGAACACAGCTATAAGCAACAATACATTTACTAATAAAGCTATAAATAACATAAATTTATTAAGATATAAATAACATACGAATTTATGAAGAGCTTTAAATAACAAGAAATTTATTAAAAAAGCTATAAATAACATACTAATTTATGAATAGTGCTATAAAGAACAATAAATTTATTAAGAAAGCTATAAAAAACATACAAATTTGTGAAGAAAGATATAAATAACAATAAATTTAATAAAGCTATAAATAACATAAAAATTTATGAATCGAGCTATAAATAACAATAAATTTATTAATAAAGCTATAAATAACATATAAATTTATGAATCGTGCTATAAATAACAATTTATTAATAAAGCTATGAATAACATACAGATTTATGAATCGAGCTATAAATAACAATAAATTTATTAAAGCTATAAAATACAAATTTATTAATAGAGCCATAAAAAACATATAAATTTGTGAAGAAAGCTATAATGATAAATTTATTAATGAATCTATAAATAACATACAAATTTGTGAAGAAAGCTGTAAATAACATTTATTAATAAAGCTATAAGAAACATTAAAATTTATGGACAGAGGTATAAATAACAATAAATTTATTAATAAAGCTATAAACAACACAGAAATTTATGAATAAAGCTATGAATAAAATACACATTTATTAATAAAGCTATAAATAACATAAATTTATAAAGATATAATTTACAAAATTCTGAATAAAGTTATAACTAACGTATAAATTTATTAATGAAGCTAAAAATAGCAAATTTATGAATAACACTATAAATAACATAAATTTATTAATAAAGCTATAAAGACCACAGAAATCTATTAATAAAGCTATGAGTAAAATACACATTTATTAATAAAGCTATAAATAACAAATTTATAAAGATATAATTTACAAAATTATGAATAAAGTTATAAATAACGTATAAATTTATTAATAAAGCTAAAAATAGCATACAAATTTATGAATAACACTATAAATAACATAAATTTATTAATAAAGCTAAAAAGAACACAGAAATCTATTAATAAAGCTATGAATAAAATACACATTAATAAAGCTATAAATAACATAAATTTATAAAGATACAATTTTCAAAATTATGAATAAAGTTATAAATAACATATAAATTTATTAATAAAGCTAAAAATAGCAAATTTATGAATAACACTATAAATAACATAAATTTATTAATAAAGCTAAAAAGAACACAGAAATCTATTAATAAAGCTATGAATAAAATACACATTAATAACGCTGTAACATATAAAGATATAATTTACAAAATTATGAATAAAGTTATAAATAACGTATAAATTTATTAATGAAGCTAAAAATAGCAAATTTATGAATAACACTATAAATAACATAAATTTATTAATAAAGCTATAAAGACCACAGAAATCTATCAATAAAGCTATGAATAAAATACACATTTATTAATAAAGCTATAAATAACAGAAATTTATAAAGATATAATTTACAAAATTATGAATAAAGTTATAAATAACGTATAAATTTATTAATAAAGCTAAAAATAGCATACAAATTTATGAATAATGCTATAAATAACATAAATTTATTAATAAAGCTATAAAGAACACAGAAATCTATTAATAAAGCTATGAATAAAATACACATTAATAAAGCTATAAATAACATAAATAAGGATATAATTTAAAAAAATATGAATAAAGTTATAAATAACATATAAATTTATTAATAAAGCTAAAAATAGCAAATTTATGAATAACACTATAAATAACATAAATTTATTAATAAAGCTAAAAAGAACACAGAAATCTATTAATAAAGCTATGAATAAAATACACATTAATAACGCTGTAACATATAAAGATATAATTTACAAAATTATGAATAAAGTTATAAATAACGTATAAATTTATTAATAAAGCTAAACATAGCAAATTTATGAATAACACTATAAATAACATAAATTTATTAATAAAGCTAAAAAGAACACAGAAATCTATTAATAAAGCTATGAATAAAATACACATTAATAAAGCTATAAGTAACATATAAATTTATAAAGATATAATTTAGAAAATTATGAATAAAGTTATAAATAACGTATACATTTATTAATAAAGCTAAAAATAACAAATTTATGAATAACACTATAAATAACATAAATTTATTAATAAAGCTATAAACAACACATGAATTTTTTAATAAAGCCATAAATAACATACAAATGTATGAATAAAGCTATAAATAACAAATTTATAAATAAAGCTAAAAATAACAAATCTGTAAATAATATACAAATTTATGAATAAAGCTATAAATAATGTCTAAGTTTATTAATAAAGCTTAAAATAACAAATGTATGAATAACCCTATAATATAAATTTATTAATAAAGCGATAAATAATGTATAAATTTATTGATAAAGCTTAAAATAAAATATTTATGAATGACCCTATAAATAATATAAATTTAATAATAAAGCTATTAATAACACATTTTTTAATAAAGCCATAAATACCATACACATATATGAATAAAGCTATAAATAACCTACAAATTTATGAATAATGCTATGAATAACATATAAATTTATGAATAAAGCTATAAATAACAAATTTATGAATGAAGCTATAAATAACATACACATTAGTGAAGCTATTAATAACATACAGATTTATGAATAATGCTATAAATAAGATAAAAAATTATGAGTAAAACCAGAAATACCATAAAAATTTATGAATAAAGCTATAACAAATTTATGAATGCAGCTATAAATAACATAGAAATTTATAAATAAAGCTAAAGATAACAAATCGATAAATAACATAAAAAATAATAAAGCTATAAATTACAAATTTATGAATGAAGCTATAAATAACATACAAATTTATGAAGCTATCAATAAGATAAAAAATTATGAATAATGCTATAAATAACATACAGATTTATGAATAATGCTATAAATAACACATAAATTTATGAATAAAGCTATAAATAATGTATACATTTATTACTAAAGCTTAAAATAACAAATTTATGAATAACCCTATACTATAAATTTATTAATAAAGCTATAAATAAAGTATAAATTTATTGATAAAGCTTAAAATAAAATATTTATGAATAACCCTATAAATAATATAAATTTATTAATAAAGCTATTAATAACACATTTTTTAATAAAGCCATAAATACCATACACATATATGAATAAAGCTACGAATAACCTACAAATTTATGAATAATGCTATAAATAACATAAAAATTTATGAGTAAAGCCAGAAATACCATAAAAATTTATGAATAAAGCTATAACAAATTTATGAATGCAGCTATAAATAACATAGAAATTTATAAATAAAGCTAAAAATAACAGATCTATAAATAACATAAAAAAATTAATAAAGCTATAAATTACAAATTTATGAATGAAGCTATAAATTACATACAAATTTATGAAGCTATCAATAAGATAAAAAATTATGAATAATGCTATAAATAACATACAGATTTATGAATAATGCTATAAATAACACATAAATTTATGAATAAAGCTATAAATAACATACGAATTTAGGAATAAAGCTATCAATAACACACAAGATGATGAATAAAGCTATAAACAACACACAAACTGATGAATAAAGCCATCAGTAACACACGAATTGATGACTAAAGCTATCAGTAACTTCAAAGTCCGGAAACAGAAGAGGCGTGACCCTGAACCCAGGCCCCAGTTCCGTGCCCAGCACTGCTGCCGCACTCGCAGGAGGGAACCAGCCGGCGGCTGCTCCACGTGTTCACCGCTCCTCACTCTGGTGTCTTCCTCCAGAAGCAGCCCCGCTTACAGGCTCCACCTTCCGGCTCGTGGGGGTCTAGGAAGCAAACGACACCCAGGAAGCATCAGGCCTTGCCTGCGGCTCACCTGGCAGCACGCGCAGCAACTGTGCTGCCATCGGGGACAGTCCGACCTGGCCAAAGGCGGCCTGCCACTTGGGAATCTGAGGGTGCTTTTCTCCTGTGTTTCAGCACACGTACCAGCAGGCTGCTCTGAAACGTCTTTAGTGAGCTGAGCCAGAAAGGTTGGACTCGTGCACTCACTTTGGCAGCGTGCGGGGCTTTTCCCCTCTTACTTCAACGGTCACCTCATTCGTCAGTGCTCCCTTTGTGGCACTCTCACCCTCCAGCAAACATACCCGCAGCCTGCATCTCAGTGCCGTGCAGGGCTCTGACACAACTCCCGCAGCTTCAGCTTTTACTGACTGATAGAATTTATTCCCTTCTCCCCCCAGGAGTCCTCGGCACCAGCTTATCTATAGAAGCCTGTCGGGAGGTACGCTAAGAGCTCGTACGAGTGTAATGGTTGAACTGAAGGCCCGGTGAGGTACTTACACTGCAGACAGTAACTCAGCTCTTGTGATCTCCCCTTCCTGGAAGAGTTTCAGAGCAGCTGTCTTGGCCACCTCTAACAAACGCAGGATCTCTTACCAGGGACTTACCCTGCTGTGAGCTCTGTCTTCTCTTCCTGCACTGACGTTTTGCAGGGGATCCTGGCTCTTCTGCAGCTTTCTTCGCCGCCTCGGTTCCTGATGGCAGCTCTCTCTCTTCCGTCAGAGATCCGCATTCTACACTCGCATTCTCCTTTGAATAAACACACCAAAACCGAAATAAACCCAAAGATCACGCGATAGCTTCCCAGGGAGTTTTACCTCCATTTAGCACTTACGTGCTCTGCACTGAACAGTGCTTCCACAACAGCCATTTCGGACTGGTGAGCTGGGGTGGGATCCAGTCCTTCTCCCCGTTCTTCAGGGGCTCCCTGTGTGGTCACAGAGTCTTGCGCCGTTTCAGCAGCAGCGGCGCTTTCTATGGCCGCATTGAGGTAGCTTTCAAGCAGCTCTCCATCCCAGCTTTCCGCAGGCTCCGGTGTCACCACATCAGCGCTGCGTGATGCACACATCTCATTGAAAATCTCAAACACATCTTGGTAACTGAATTCCGGCAACTTCTCCTCGCCCTCAGATGCATGATGTGCCCCATCAGAGGGCGGGCATTCAGCTGCAGAAGGTGGCTGCACGTCAGGACTTTGCGAGAAACAAAATACAGGGAATTGCTAGATCCAAAAATCACAACCATTTTCAGTCAGGGCTGACAGATTTTCCCACTTCTGAGGACCGTGCAAGTGCTTACTGATGATGAGGACACAAGCAGGGCAGGATGATCAAGGCTGTAGCTGGCTGCATCCCTCAGCAGGACCTCGGGGAAGTGTCTGCCCCAGAGCACACACGAGGTAAACTGATTCTTGGCCAGAGCTCAGTGAGATCCACAGCCAAAGCACTGTCTTCTGTACCACCCGCACAGCCCCTGCCACCCTGCTCCCGGAGAAGTGATCGAGGCTACACTAAGGCTCGGAAATCTCAAGCCCGTTTGATCCCTTCTGCACACTGCTCCTGTTGTCCTGCTCAGAGGCAGTCAGGCACTGACCTGGCACCACTGGCTTACACCCCTGCTTGCCTTTGGACTGCTCACACGCAGGGGACCTTCCACCAACCTCTGCCCAGATGCACCAGCACCTTTTGACCGGCAGTTCCCTGCCTGCGGCTGCACAATCCAAGCAACCGCTAACCAGGAAGTGGTTAACCAGGAAGCTACCAGGCCACTTACTGGTTAAGTAACCAGCCCATCTCTTCTGACTCTCCGTGGGACTTGCTTCTCCAAGGAAGACCCTTTCGACCGTGTATTTCTATCACCTTTCAATCTAGACACACCGCCACCCCCTGACGACTCCTTTGGGACCATGTGCTATCCCAGACACTGATCTCAGCCTTCTGACATCGGAACTGATGTGACTGTGACTTCCCATCACTCACACTGATCCTCATGTGCTGGAGGGAAAAGCAGCTCACGATGGAAGAGAGAGGACAAAGATGCACCGCGTGGAAAATAAACACCAGCCTATCGATGGCACGACTGGCTGTTGGCTATTTCTAGCCTCACAGCAACGTTACCCTGGCCATAACCTCCCCAGCTTGGGTAAGCTCATATTAAAACAGGAAAACACGCAAAAAGGACAAAAGGTCGGTATTTGCAAGACAAGAAACTGGACGATCAGGCTTGCACAGGTCAACCCTTTTTCAGCACACACCAGCAGAGCTTGCTTTGCTTATCCCCTGTGAGGAAAAAAAGTAACTCCATGCTGCTGGAATGCGAAAGGAAGCCCTGGCATGTTTACTGAGGCTCTTTTGGTATTGCATAAGGCAGGCCACCCAGTGAGGGGCAATTTCCACCAGAATTCTAGAAAGCCTTGACAGGAAGCACTGGAGCTCTCCTAGATAGGGTATCTCTGAGCTGGGGCCAATTCCAAAAGTCAGCTTGGTTCTTCTCATGCATCCAATGAAACTCAGGACTGCCACAAGCTGTCTGGGGCACAGAAGTGGAGCTGATTCCCAGTATCATAACATTAAAGAATCCCATTTTGTGCAGGCAAGGGCTTTCTTCAAAGACAAACGGAGACTCAGGAACTAAAGCGAATTATGGTGAAGTCAAACATAACACTTTTACGGGAAAAAACCCTCCGCCGATGAGGACACCCGCTATGCCGCTGCCCTGAAACCTTACCTGCATTACAGCACCGCCCCTTTCGTGTTTCAAAGCGGTGCTTTGGAATGGGCATTGGCAAACCACGTTACTTTCCCTTTCCAAAGCAGAGCAGTCCCAAAGTCCTCTCCTTCCTGCCGCAAGCCCAGAACCCTGCGGTCCATGCACGGGGTCTCCTCCCTTCCCCCTGCTCTCTGTGCGCTGCACTCACCTGCACAAAGCCGCAGTCGGTGGACGCCGCAGCACTGGTGCTGACAGTCAGAGACCCTCCCTGGGCAGGGGGCAAACACTGCAGGGTGGCTGCAAAATTCAAACACAGGGATCAGACTGACAGAACCGGTGCCCAGTGTGCACAGTTCTGTTGCTTACTTGCATTAAACACTGCAGTAACCACTCCGTAAGATAACTCCCTGAAATGGATTATGACCTCCCCACTGACTGAGAGACTGAGCTCTCCACCTTAAAACATATTTCTTCTGAAGTATGTAGACACAGATCAAACATACGTCTTGTAGAATTAACCAACACACACACACACAGAAACTTCCTATTCACTCTATCTTAATATCACCTTTTGGATTTGGCTGCTTGACTGTCTCAACACACCACACCACAGAAAGGGGACTCACACAGGAAGGGCCTGCATGTTCACACACACACTGGAATGAAAACGGGATCTTATTCCAAAAAGCAGCTCCGCAGATGAAGCAGTTTCTGCGGGTCTCAGGTTTTGGTGACACGCAGAGAGAACGTACAAGGAAAGGCACTGCTGGCAGGACAGACAATCTTTAAAATTTGCAGTCCTTCCGGGCGAGAGAGAAATCCTTGATGAGATCAAATCTAGGCCCATGTTCACAGGAATTAAATGGTACGAGTGTGACTTGAGACGGCCACGTGATCAGACCCGTTTCTTTGCAATGCCTGACACCTCCGCGGGATTCCTCACGAGACAGTTGCTACGATAACCGATACGGATTTGAGTACCTAAACCTAGTGCCCTTTGTCATACGAAATCTGTGAACTTTTGTCCAGTTTGGAGCAACATACACAAGAGCTAAACAACATGGAGCGAGCTAGTGGACATCCTTCCATAGCAGCGTGAGACACGTGTCTGACTCCTGTTACTTCAAAAGCTCATGTTCAGCAACCTTAGGGTGAAATCTGGACATCTTTCAGAAGAACAGTCTGTGGCCTGCAAACGTATTACAGTTCTGTGCAGTGCCAAAAATCTAAGGATACCTGGGCTTCACTCCCTGGGAACGCCAAAGGACGTGGACAAACCCAAGAAAACCACCAAAGAAACTTAAAGGGCTACTGTAAAAACAGTGCAAGAGAGCAAAGGAGAGATTGGCTGTAACCTGCTGGAGTCATCCTAAGGAAACAAACACGCAGTACAAAGAGCCTAGTTTCTAAGAGAAGAAAAGGAAAAACCCAAAGGGAAAAAGTGCTTGTGAAACAGGAGGCAAGTGTAAAACAGAATGTCCAGATCACAGGCTATAAGAAGCCACAAGTAAAGTAGAAATTGCACAACTCTTGCACTTCGTAGAGCTTACAGTGAAAGCAGCTCGTGAATCAAACGCGCTGTAATGCCTGTGCATCAAGGGGAGGAGAGCAAACATAACCGTGTAGCAGCCCAGACTGGTGACCAGTTCTGAACGGGTCTCAAGTGCAGAATGGTGCACAGAAAGAATGGTTTGCACTCACAACACCTTTTCTTGGGTTTTTTTGCCAGCTGCAGCAGTGCCTGATCTAACAGCAAGAAAAACTGCACCTGTGGA